>NW_024115960.1:0-5178 GCF_003073215.2 Triticum urartu | reverse complement strand
ACCCACTTCCCACACCCCCCCCCCCCCCCCCCCCCCCTGTGTATTGAGCAAAAGGATGAGTAACCTTTTTTCTCTTCGGCAAATCGTTATACTGAATGCATGTTATGAAATGGTTAAGTGGAGAGCTTATTGTCTTATTGTGAATCTTTGAGAACACAACAGCAGTACGTATTTCAATAAAAATAACACTTATACAGAGGATTCATTTGAAAGAAAGTAATTGCAGTATTCTGAAGTTTATTAGTTTTTTTTTTGGAGGGACTGAAGTTTATTAGTTAGTGACAGACTAGTGAACATTCAGTCTGCCAACACTGGTCTTTTTAAGCCTTCATCTGCCTAAGTTTGTTATGTGTGCTCCTGCCAAAAAACCTCACTAGGCCCTCTACCAGAAACAAAACAAAAAGGTTCTTACCCAGATGTATCCCGTACACTTGTTCATCAAGCACATGAAGTATGGAGAAGCATTTACTACCAAGGAATATGCCAGTAAACTTGCACAATGCAACTGGTTGTGAATCCCATCTTGGGAATGCCTTCTCGTCAGATCGTCAATTGGCACCAACATCATCTCAGAGAAAGACATTCCAAAAACACATGATATAAAATGCCCTTCATTGAAAACTTTTCAACCGCTAGAGTATCTAAAGAAAAAGACGGTAACTGTGCAGTAACTTTTTAGTCAAGGGAGGAGGTCTGGCTCAGCTCAGTGAGTATTTTTCCCCTTGGTTGTATCTTTAGTGCCAAGATCTCTTCCCAAGCTGCTTATCGGCGTGATTGAAAATGTAATGCCATGTATAGTCATTATGAGTACTACTGTTTGCTTTACCGATAGCTCTTGGTGGAACAGTCTTAACGCTTCTGGTGCTTCTGAGGGCATCGATTGGCGCAGTGGCCTTCTTCCTTGCAACGGAAGCATGTAACCACTCGTGTTGATGTGTTGTCTACTGTAACCAAAGGACTAGACTTGTGGACGGTCTATGATTGATGTTTCAACGGACACTTCTTGCGCTTGTGCCCTTCCTCACCACACCTTACACATCGGACATTCGATTTACGCTTCATTTCTGATGATTTCTGGCCCTTCTGAGGGCATTTCTTGGCTTTGTGGCCTTCTTCATTGCATAAGGAGCATATAAACACTCGTGTTGGACAGCTCTTGGCCCTGTGCCCTTCCTGACCACAGCTAACACATCCAAGAACCCACTTCATTTCTGATGAATGTTTAGCGGTACCAGGGTCCTGTTCTTCCAATACTTTGGACATGTTGGAGGATGTACCTATACTGCTGCTCTCTTCTAATTCTTTTGATGTGTTGCCAGATATAGCTCCGAACTTCTGCGGACACATATGGGCATTCTGACCTTCTTCACGGCATGTAAAGCACATACTTTTCTTCCCTTTTGTTTTTGTTTTACATGTTCTAACCATTGGACTAGGCTTGTTGGGGGTCAGTACTTTTGCCTTTGAGGGGCAACACTGATCGTACAATATCGGCTTCCTTTCTGATGATTGTTTAGCAGTACCTGTATCAGGGTCCCGTTCTTCTAATTCTTTGGACAGGTTGGCGGATGTAGCTATAGTGTTGCTCTCTTCAAATTCTTCGGACTGGCCGGGGCTGTTCTGAGGACACTGAAAGGCAAAGTGACCTTCTTCACTGCATGTAAAGCAAATTGGACTAGACTTGTTGGCGGTCAGTACTTTTCCTTCTGATTTTGCATAACACTTGGGAGGTGTAGATGATGGGTTGCGTTGTTTTGATAGTGCAAGCCGCAGAGCGGCTTGGAAGTTGTCTCTCTGACCCTGAAATGCCTCAGTCAATACTGAATTCAAGGGGCACTGAGCAAGATAATGATCCTGACATTCACAGATGAAGCATTTAACCTCGCTTAAACGGCACTCTCCGTCGTCATGATACTCGTCACAGCTTGAGCAACCGAGACCATGTGTACTGGTAGTATGCCCTATCTCTCCACAGCGGGTGCAAGCGCGATTCTCCGACTTGTTCTGCTGGCAACACCACATGCTACAGTGGTCATTTTTGCGACAGACTGCGCAAATGATTTTGTGCTCTTGGTCCTTGAAACGGCAGTCACAACTGTAATGTCCTTGGTTGCCACAGACCAAACAAGTGATTGTCCCGTTCATTTTGTCCTGGAGGTACCTACTTTCTACATCTTTCTGGTATGGGCTGGACGTCAGAAAGAATCGGTCTCCTGAAACATGGAAATTATTTTGCGTCCCTGGCGAGGGGGTGAGTGAAGCACCATCCCGTGCAGGCCTCTGTTGGGGATGGTGGCCTTGGTACCCAAAGGAATGCCACGCGATGTGCTTCGCTGTATGTTCATGTTGGTTCTTCCACTTTCTTTTTGACCCGATCTCCTGACTCTTGGCAGATGACCCATTGGTTTCCATCCGAATTAACTGTTTCTGAACAAGGGTAGTAACAGATAAGAGGGGAAAACATGAGACAAGGAAGAAAATGTAGTCTGAGGAGCATGATAAAATGAATGATATTCAAGACGCTGCTGTGTAGATGCAACAGAATATAGCCCATCAGTGGCGGAGCCAAGGAGGGACGAGCAGGGGCCAGCGCCCCCCCCACCGGTACTCTTGGAGCTGGTGTACGCTACCAGCAAAATCACACGTACAAGCATAGGCAGCTGCGGCGCCGTGTGCCCTTTCCGCCGCCGCCGCCGCCCATCAGCTTCTGATCTCCCCGCTTTGCCGCTCACGATCTGATTTGTACGACGACTCAGCGACGCAACCTACTTCATAGCTTCAGCCAACGAACTAGCAGGTTCACACATCACACTATATTAATCTCTCTCACTTCTCATCTCGTATCAGTGTTGAAACTATATATATCAGATTTTATCATTTGCGATTGTATCAAGAATTCATACCTTGTACGTGTCCTAAAATTACCGTGATGCAAATTATCTTGTATGAGTTTATATTTATTGATGCAAAAGAATTCTATGGGGACCTTACACAGTAGCTAATTCTGAAATTGAAATTCTTCAACTACGAGGAGAAAAATGCAGCCAAACACCATTAATATTAATTCAATTTTCAAGCTAGTTATTTCTAAAATTGAAATTCCTCAACCATGAAGCGAGATAACGCTGCCAAACCGCATTAAGATTAATTTGTTTTCGAAGCCAGTTGCTTCAAATTCTTGACATACTGAACAAATAGGATTCAAGACCTAATCATGGGGAAGAAGAAGAGGGTTCAGTGGGAGGGACTGCTCTGCTCGGTAGGCTAGGAATTCAATCGCTGTTTCAACCTACCGCATGCACCAAATCAGCAACCGAATTAGTAGATGCAGGCGGGATAACAATCGATCTAAATGGAAGGGGAATGGATGAAGAAAAGACGGGGGAGACACACGAGGAGCGTAAGGCCTACTACCTGAGGGCAGGGGAGTGGGTAGCGGGGAGCAGGAGAAGGGAGCCCCGACGGCGACGACGGCGACGGCGGTGGCGAATTGGTGGCGGCGGGGTCAACAGCCGGCGGCGGCTGCTCTGCTGTTTTGGTTGGGAATTGAAGCAAGCAGGCCGTGGTGGGGATGACGAACAGGGTAAACAAGCCTTTTTTTTCTTCTCGTCTACGGACCACAATAGCGGGCCTGCCCATTTTAGAGCGGGTGCTCGCTACGTTTTTTCTTTTTCTATTTTGGTTCCTTTTATTATTCTTTCTTCGATTTGTTTTGTTTTTCTCTGGTTTTCTTTGGGTTTTTTATTATTTTTTCTTTGCTTTACTTTGGTTTCTTTGTTTTCTCATTGATTTTATTTTGGTTTACTCTTTCTTTCGCTATGCTTTGGTTTCTTTGTTTTCTCAATACAATAGGTTTTCTTTTTCTTTTTAGTCGGGTTTGAAAATTTTCAAATATATTTTGAAAATCATGAACAATTTTGAAAAATCAAACATTTTTTAAACTCCATTTTTTTATATGTACTATAATACAAAAGACTATAAGGGCATCTCCAACGTTGTCCCCTTGAACGGACATAATATTTGTCCATGATGAGTCCGCCGACAGTGGTACAAGAGTCGGCCATCCAACACTTGTCGTAAACGTCTGCCACAATACAAATAAATTTGGACGTAATTCATGCAAACATGACAGAATTCATTCAAACATGACGGTATTCATTCAAAATGACATTAGTTCAGACATAATTTACATAAACCAAGCAATATTTGAGGCAGGCGAGTCCTCCTTGACACGGGCTCGCGGCGACGAGGGCGGTGCCGGACCATGATCCCAGAGCGAGTGCTCGATGAAGAGCTCAATGTGTTGCTGGTAACTCCACATCCGTGACCGCCGCCTCCGAGAAGATGTGTGGCTCCTTCTCGTGGGAGCCGGCCGCCGTGGAGGTCAAAGGTTCTAGAGAGCAACACGCGGCGGCGCCAAAGATCCGTGTCTGGAGCCATTTGTTTGCCGGTGCGGAGAAGCATGATTTCTGCATGGTGCGATGTGGACGTCGTCGGAGCAGAGATGATTGGAGAGCTTGTGAGCGGAGAGGCTTGGACGGCGGCGGAGTCATGCTTAAAAAGCGAACTGATGGGAAGCCGACTTTAATGCGGCGGCGGAGTAGGCCTCTCGAACACCGCATCAACATTGAAATGGTGCGCCTGCTTGTTCGTTCACATCGCTCTGACCGACATTACCGCCCGAAAAGTCGCGTCCGCTATGGAGCGGGCCTGACCAGCATGAATGTGCGGCGACCACTTAGTGCGGAGAGGGTCCTTTTAGGGGGAGAGGGTTTTCGGGTGAGACGTGGCAGTCAGACACGTACATATTGTCGGTCCGGGCGAATATGACTGTGCAGGAGGTCTCTCGAAAATCAGGCGAAAAGGGCTGTGTTTGTCAGAGCTGAAAAAGAAGTCCCACGTCGCTTGTGTTGTGTGCCCGATTCTGAAATTGTTAAGAAGAGGAGCGAATGACCGAAACGCCCTTCCCATCCTGCCCGACCAAAATCAATGCAAACACCATATCATATCAGATCCATCCATCTGGAATTCTGGATTGGTTGGACTCTCCTCCTCTTTGCTCCATTCAAATGTTCAAATACTCCCAGCATTGCTGAGCTGAAATTCCCCATCTTGAATCGCTCGCCGCAGCACCAGTGCGCATTGCATCTAGCTCGAATCGAGCTCATCGCGAGGCTT
>NW_024115959.1:0-6484 GCF_003073215.2 Triticum urartu | reverse complement strand
GAGGGAGGCCTACGCCCGGTGGGAGTAGGCCTCCTCCTGGCGCGCCCCTCCTGGCCGGCCGCACCTCCCCCTTGCTCCTTTATATATGGGGGCAGGGGGCACCCTAGAGACACAACAATTGATCGTTTGATCTTTTAGCCGTGTGTGGTGCCCCCCTCCATCATAGTCCACCTCGATAATACAGTAGCGGTGCTTAGGCGAAGCCCTGCGTCGGTAGAACATCATCATCGTCACCACGTCGTCGTGCTGATGAAACTCTCCCTCAAACACTCGGCTGGATCGGAGTTCGAGGGACGTCATCGGGCTGAACGTGTGCTGAACTCGGAGGTGTCGTGCGTTCGGTACTTGATCGGTCAGATCGTGAAGACGTACGACTACATCAACCGTGTTGTGCTAACGCTTCCGCTTTCGGTCTACGAGGGTACGTGGACAACACTCTCCCCTCTCGTTGTTGTGCATCACCATGATCTTGTGTATGCGTAGGAATTTTTTTAAATTACTACGTTCCCCTACACTCTGAACCACTCTGAATCCGCCAGCAAGCTCCATAATCAACATGGTTTCTGTTTTATCAGAAACACTCATCCCCTGCTTTGGTTGGAGCTCTGCAGCATCTCCATCAGATTCAGACTCTCCTGCGAATGAGCTTGAAAGAATGCTTCCCAGCGCACTCTCCTTTCCATGAATCTCGAGGTCCTTGCCGCCAGTGCCCACGCGATCACCTCCGACGGCTGGGTGGCCTGATTCGGCGCAATCGGAGGAAGCTCCCCCTCCTCCGCATGCATCAGGATGTGAGTCACAATCTTCTGGGTTGATTCTACGCCTCTCCTGGGCAGCCTCAACTCTCTCCGCAGCTTGCTGGTGAGATCCACAATCAACAACTCTTTTGTCGCCCTTTCCGGTGTTGCTTCTCGCACATTCATGACCAGAGTGGTAGGCAGAGTAAGCTTGGGTTTCTTCTTCCATGCCCTCTGCAAGCTCCAGTCCGCAATTCACCTCCTGAAATTCTGTTATCGCCGCATCCAACCAAAATTGCTTTGCCCACTCATGACACTTGGGTCCAATTTTGCCACTGTTGCAGGATGCCCCAACTCTCAATCCATGGCCGGGGCAGGGGAGAGGTATGGCCAGGGGTCGACCTCTTCCAAATCTGAAGGCGGCGCCGACGGCATCTTCCCCTCGATGCATTCCCATCTCGCTCGCCTCTGTGGATCTGTGCTCCTCGCCTCTGCCCGCGCCCAATTGACGAAGTCCTTCGGGGAGGCGGTCGGGAGTGGCATCCTCCTCTTCTCGTCCCGACTGCCCTCGAAATAGATCCTCCGCGCTAGGTTGAGGAGCTCGTAATCTGCGCTGGCACCACAGTTCTCGATTCCCCATGATGCCCACACCTTCATCTCCGGATCTGGCTCCGCCTCCGCTTTTTGCTACAGCGCTCTCCACTCCTTCATGCACAGGAGATAGGAGGATGCGGCGTCGCGGATCCGCGTGGCTCGCTCCGTCCACCTCCGCATCCTCGTCGCCTGCAGCGTCTCCGGTGACACCGACCCAATCGGGCGCAGCCTCTCCGGAAAGGCCTGGTACACAAAGGGGGAAGGCATGTACGGGATTGTCGAGCCCGGGCGAGGGTGGCTCGCCGTCGCGGGGAAGTCGGCGGCGAGGTGGGGTGGGTGGGGTGGAGTCGCGGTCGCCAGAGCGAAGGGTCGACTGCAACAAAGTAGTGCTTCCCCCAAAACGCCTATAATTTTATTCATACGCATAACAATAGGTACACTGATTTTGATCTAAAAAATCCAAGAAAATATAAAATAACTCCTGTGATAAAGAATTACAATGAATCTCTTGAAAACACATTCTTCACCGTATCAATCTTTGCTACTAGAACAAATACTCCAGAGACTTCGATAAAGAGGCTGCAATTGGACTGGAGCAACAATGTTGTCACTTTTCATCCACACAAACATTATCAATAATGGTTTTTGAAAGCGCATTGAGTCGCCCATCTAGAAAGATGAGAAGCCTTGATCGATAAATGTTCTTGGACCGATGATGATCCTGTAGAGATGCAGATCATCAGATCACAATATCTCCACCATGGTGTTGATGAATGATTTCAACTCTATAAAGAATCAAACCAACAAAAGAAGTTTGACAGACCTGATTCTGTGAGGATAGAAAAAAATCTCTAACCTCATGGAACACAAAAAAAGAGTAAATTTATTTTCATGACAAACGATGATCACTAGGTGTTACAAACGATGATCCTTAGGTGTTGACGAAGAACACGAAACTTTCGATGATGAAGAATGGATGACACGCACAAATCGAAAAAGAAAAAGAAAAGTCCGTTTGGTTCTGGCAAAAAAAACTCGACCTAGAGCAGATCGATCTGGCGATATGGACCACCACGGACCATGTTAGCCCTTTATAGAAGGGTTGTGCCGTTCCGGCCCAAAGGCCTCGGCTCAAGGGTCGACACGTGTTAAAAAGGGCCAAATAGCCATAAAAAGGCCCTAAAATGCCAAAAAGCTCTAAAAAGTTTAGAATTTCAGGTCCGTATAAGCTTGTGGACCTGACTTTGAGGCCCGGCCAGTTTGGTGGCGGGGCGAAGGCTGACACAACTCTTTTATTTGTGTGTTGTGCCGGTCCCGAGAGCAACTAGTTAATGAGCGTTTTTTGAGCAGCCTCACAACGATCAACGCCATTTGGCATGCTTTCAGTCGTCTGCCACGTGTCGTGCTCTGGGCGCTTCTTTCGGATTTTGTTTATTTTTTATTTTTCCGCACACGGTTTCGGTTTTTTTCGACGTTTTGGTTTTCCACCTGTCTTCCTTAGCTTTTGGGTCAAAATATATATTTTTTCATGAAAAACGTGTTTTTTCCGTTCATGAGAGTCATGATTGTACTTTCGTGAGTCACGGCCGTACCTTTCGGAAACGAAAAAAAACACGTTTTCTTTTTTTTTTCTTCATCGAGAGGCACGGTCGTGCTTTCGCGGGAGTCATGGCCGAGCCTTTCGGAAACGAAAAAAATGCATTTTTTCTTTTTTTCGCGAGAGGCACTATTTTGCTTCCGCGAGAGACACGGTTATGATTTCGCGAGAGGCACGGCCGTGCCTTTCGGAAACGAAAAAAACACGTTTTCTATCTTCTTTTTTTCCGCGAGAGGCATGATTTTGCTTCCGCGAGAGGCACGGGCGTTCGGAAAGGGAAAAATCCGTGCTCCCGGTTCTGTTTTTTTTCGTAAAAAAAAGTTCGTCAAAATCTATCAACATGGGATCTAGTTTTGAAGCTCGACGCGAGGAATCCAACGGTGAAAAACAGTTCGAGATTTGGACAACGCATGGTTTAAGAGATAAAACGTTTTCAATAAACGGATCTACGAAAAAGGGGAAAACTCGCAGGTTGCGACAAGTGGCGTGCTGCATGCACGCCACTTGTCGCAACCTAGGAAGGTAGGAGTGATCTTTGCAATGAGTACTCCTCGATTAATGATTTAGTTTGTCTAATTTACATGTAAATGTTTTATAAGGATGTCACATCTAAACTACCATAAATAACGCAATAACAAGGAAAAAAAGAATTAAGAAAAAACCCCACAAATATAGTGAACATCAGATTAGATATGACGTATAGACAGACTCTGCTTAGTGATTTCGGTCCCATACTGAACCAAATATCCGTGAATGCGGGCCGGCCTTCAAAGCACAACCCTGCAGCGAATACGGATCGACAAATGCTCACCTCATGGAAGGGCTGCGAGAGGACCCAGCAACATGAAGATTACTTTGTTGGACCGGGCGTAGCTCTTCATCTTGTTCCAACATGAAGTTTCCTTGTTTTCGATGCATACCATTCGCTACCAAATGAAAATATTTTTTGTGTTGTCTCCCTCAAGCAGGTTTTGTCACTGGCTATTTGATACGATTTTGTTCCTTTTCATGTCGGAGACGAGCTAAGCGCTTATGCTATCATGCCATCATGCACAAGGCGTTCATCCGACAAAACCGCGGCCTCTGATGTTCTTTTGTCATCGATTAGTTGTCAATAATTTTCAACAGTTCTTGTTTTTCTTCATCTGGTAAGCGCTCATCTACATCATGGTTAAGGGTTAAGGTCTACATCGTCGTCATGTGACAAGACCGTGACATCTGATTTGTTTTCCGTGTGATTGTCTTAGACGGCGTATCCTGGCTTGCCATTTTGCCACTGGGAAGTCCCATGTTCCTCCTGGACACAGCATTGGGGCACCATGTCAGAGGGACCTTCCTCGTGAGGCAGTCTAACTCAAATTTGTGAAGTGTTTACCGGCCATACCCTGTCTCCGGCGTCCGGCCCCGCCGCGTTTGCTCGCCGGCTTTGACCTCGGAGTCGTTCCACAAACAAGTTACGCCCACAACACAGCCAGCTTTGGTGTTATCCTGAACATAGGTGCTATCACCCTTACGTTGCGGGCAGTCTCCAAGGTCTTGGCCTGCAGGTCGTCACCTCTTGACTTTCGAGTTTTCATGGGTTTGACACGCTATAAAAAGGCTAGAGGGCTAACCTTCTCATCACCGCACCACCACCAAAGCAGAACCCTAACAAGCAACTCTCCACTAATCCGCCTATCATTCCTTCCTTCGCGCCGATTGACAACCTCTGCAATGGCGAAGAACCACGGAGCTGCCGCTCTCGTGATCGCGTCCCTTCTCGTCGCGGTCACCCTCGCCGACGCCAGGGTCGCCGTGCAGGTGCGCCGCGACCTGAACGAAGGTACGTGTCGATGGACTCCACCCAATCCATGGTATGGTAGCGTATGTGTTCCACGAACCAGTGATAACTGTACCTTACTACTGCAACTACATCTTTATCTGTACTCTGACTACTGGAACGAACGTGCGTGCGTGCGATCGAGCTGCCGCAGGTCACGTGGTGCCGGCGAGCGACGCGAAGGCGGCGCCGGCGCTGACGTGCAGCAAGGTGCAGGGGCTGAAGGCGGGCGAGACCTGCTTCTCCGTCGCGCTGCTCGGAGGCCTGACCCTGGAGTCGTTCCTCGTCTTCAACCCCAACATCGACTGCGCCAAGACCTTCGTCGGCCAGTGGGTCTGCCTCCGCGCCTCCACTGCTTGACCAGTCGCTGCACGCACCCGTGCATCGATCACCGGTAGCGTTATGAATCCAGGGGGTGTGCTCTCCTCCTTGTACCTTCCCTTGCAAAGTGTGCTTGCTGCTTGCTGCTTTTTTGTTTCTTTGAGAGATGCTGCTTGGTGTTATCTGGTGTGAACTCTGAAGTAGCTCGCCGGTGTGTGTTTGTTGTACCAACGAGCTGGTCGTGCCTGATTATCAGTGTGTTTCCTTTCCTTCCTTCCCTCAATTCGTCCGTGTGCTGTGGTAATGTGAGAATGGTCTCCAAATTACTCCCTTTGTGAAAAAAAATATAAAAACGTTTAGATCATTAAGATAGAGTACCAAATTACCATCGTTGCACCTAAGTTTGATCGCAACAGATTTTTTATTTTCTTAGAATCGATCGCAACAGATAAGGAGGACCCGAGCACCTCTCCATAGCCTTCGCCGGTCGAGGCGTAGGATTGAGCCGGGGAGCCTGGACGACTCTCTGATGAAAGCACGACCTCGGACGAGCTGCTAATTTTGCCCTATCTTTCACGATACAACAACCGTGACTAAATTTCATTGATAAAAGTTTCCAATTACGCAAGATATACACAACCTAAGACTGTGATAACAACAACTGACTAGCAATACCTCGGCAAACAAGGCACCTCTCGTCGGTATAGACGTCACCAGCACGCAATCAGTCGTCACCGACAGACCTCAAGCCAAAAGCTAGCAAACTCTCGATCACGAGAATCCTCTCGCCAAAGTGTAATTTTCTTGATAGAAAATCTCTACTCCTAATGAAGCAGTTGATAGTCTCGCTTCCAGGTTTTTTTTCGTCCCACCACTTTCGTCCGGTTTTTTTCGTAGGTTAACCATCGTAGATTTTTTTCGTCGCCTCCCCCACTTCATCGGTTTATTTTCACGTCACCCTCTCACACAACGAAAAAAACTGAACGGATCAGAACTTTCCGTACTGACGCAAATTATTTAGTAATGTCTTTATGTAAAAGAATCAATCACAATCAATCTCTAAAGATCAAATCTAAATTAATTAATCTTCATAATGTTTGTTTCCTTCCGAATCACGTCCATAACTTTCCTTCCTTGTTTGGGCAGAAATTGTTTGGTAGCAGAGATTAGGAAGCTTCCTATGAGTGTAGTAATAGGAAGTATTTTTTTTCTTGATGATTCGTTTCCATACTGACGCAAATTATTTAGTAATGTCTTTATGTAAAAGAATCAATCACAATCAATCTCTAAAGATCAAATCTAAATTAATTAATCTTCATAACGTTTGTTTCCTTCCGAATCACGTCCATAACTTTTCTTCCTTGTTTGGGCAGAAACTGTTTGGTAGCAGAGATTAGGAAGCTTCCTATAAGTGTA
>NW_024115958.1:0-13557 GCF_003073215.2 Triticum urartu | reverse complement strand
TGGTGGAAGGCGAGGAGACGCGCGGCGCGTCCGCTTCGCGTCCGCGCCGACGCATTCCAAGCGCAATTTTGGGTCAAAAATGGGTCGGCGCGGACGACGGGCGGACAAGATTTGAGTTTGGGTCGGCGCGTTGGGCCGCCACCTTTGTCCTCGCCGACCCAAACGGACGCGGACGGATGAAATGGGTCACCCATTGGAGTTGCTTTAATATTTAATAATATTTAGATAAACTTTAATAGAATACACTAGATTAGGCCCCTCAACTTTATTTAAAACTCATTTAGCCTCCTTTCAAATCGCGTTGAAGCTCCGCCACTGCTCATGCGTGTCCATCATGGCCTCTACCAGAGTCTGTATCCAACACTGTCAACCGTCTGCATTCAGATGCCATTCATTTTCAGCAACAATTATGAGCTTATCAGTTTTCCATCATGTCGCAACGTGACGCAAAGATCCTCTGTTGGAACATCCGTGGCCTTAACGCCAATGTGAGAAAAGACCCCATCCACGACATCATCCACGACACACACGCCACAATTGTTTGCATCCAAGAAACAAGGCTTGTGATGGTCAATGCCGGTATCATCCAACGCGCGCTCGGTCCGCAGTTCGTGTCTAACTACTCATTTCTGCCGGCTGATGGGACTCGTGATGGCATGATCATGACTGTCTCCGATGCTTTTTTCACCATGTCCGAGGTATCCACCTCAAACAACACCATCTCGGCAACCATCACCTTGCTGGCTGACGGCACCTCTTGGACGATGACTGGAGCAGATGGTCCTCAATCCGAGCAAGACAAAATCGCCTTTTCTCGATGAAATCCTACAGCTCCAACCCCTTGTGCGCGACCGGTGGATATTGTTCGGTGATTTTAACTTGATTGTCAAAGCGGTGGACAAGAGCAGCAAAATCAACATGTGGCTCATGGGAAAATTCAAGACGGTGATTGACTCCCTCATGCTCAAGGAGATGCGGCTTAATGGTCGTCGTTTCACTATGTCAAACGAGCAGCAGAATCCAACCCAAACAAAGATCGATCACGTTTTTTGTTCAAACGACTGGGAGATGTTGTTCCCGGCAGCACATCTCCAAGCCCTTCCCACGATGTGCTCCGACCATGGCCCACTTTTCCTCCAAGGAGACACTACTGCATCTAACGCCAACTTCTTCAAGTTTGAGCAATTCTGGCTGAAGATGCATGGCTTCCAAGAAACAGTTCAGGCCGCATGGACCAAGAAAACTCTCATCGTTAACCCCGTGCGCAGGCTCCATACTCGTTTGTGCCGCACAGCAAAGGCCCTGAAGAAATGGCAGCGCGGGAGTGTGGGTAGTGTAAAGCTACAAATAAAAATCGCGACAGACATCATTTGATGTTTGGATACCGCTCGGGAATCTAGAGGCCTTTCGGAGCCTGAGCGCACTCTACGCACAAACACCAAGTCCAAGCTACTAGCTCTATATACAATTCAGAAATCCCTCATGAGACAACGTTCTAGATTGACATGGATCAAGAAGGGGGATGCAAACACTAGACTTTCTCACATCACCGCAAGTGCTCGACGCTGTAAGAAGTTCATCCAAACACTCCAAAAAGCATCAGGGGGAGTAGCAATCTCTAAGGCCTTGTTCGTTTAATCCCACCCCCGCCGGGATGGGAAGGGTTTTGGCCCGAACCCCGTGGTTTTTACCCTCGCCGGGGCTGAATCCCCGCGTAGCTTACATGCGTGTTCGGTTAAACCCGACCGGGTTTCTATCCCATCCAATCCCACCCCAAATCGCAGGGATTTCACCGGGTTTTGACCCACGTCTCCCGACGCGTGGAAGAAAACCTCGTCTCCTCTTCTCGAAAGAAAAAGGAGGAGAGGGCGAGAGCGGCGGCGCCGACGCCGGCAGGGAAGGACTGGGCGACGGATAGGGGCCGGAGCGGACGATCTCTCATCTCCAGTGAAGGCCGGCTCAAGGTTTCATGCAGGCAAGATCTTCTCCCCTTTTGATTTCTAGGGATTCACATCACCTTTTCCGCCGGTGATTGAGGGGATTAACCGAACAGCAATGAAGGGAAGGGTTGAGAGGAAATTCTGGGGATTAATCACGGCGGGGTTTGGGTGACAGGGTGGGGGTCACCCAATCCCTAGGTGGATCAAATCCACTAGAGGATTAAATCTTTTGCAACCGAACAAAGCCTAAGGAGGCTGAGTTGCTCAACCATTTTCAGTCACACCTTGGTACTCCCGCACCCAGATCAAGATGTCTGAATTGGGAGGAGCTTCGCTATAAACCGTATGATTTGTCAGCCCTTGATGCCCCTTTCAACAAGATGGAAATTAAGAAGGTGGTTTTCTCATTACCCTCCGTCAAGGCGACTGGGCCGGATGGCTTCATCGGTTTTCTCATTATGAGTGTTTACATACAATGAAGAAAAGGAAGAAGGGGAAGTTCGAAACATGTGCGATCAAGCTAGATATGCACAAAGAATACGACCGAGTTGAGTGGGTGTTTCCGGAGGCCATGCTGACTAAGTTGGGATTTCATGCTCACTGGATTCAGATGGTCATGGCTTGTGTGAAATTGGTTGAGTATAAGGTTCGCTTCAACTTAAATGAGACCTTGCCTTTTTCACCAACAAGAGGTTTGAGACAGGGGGTCCCCTCTTCCCGTATATGTTCTTTTTATGTGCGGAAGGAGAAGACACAAGGATAATTTACTGAGACCCCACTTTTGGTGTAAGATTTGCTACTGACAGAAATAAAACACAAGCAGATGGGAGCTATACACGAAACAGGGATTCTTCAAAATTGCAGTATCAGCATATTCCACCTATGCATTACTAAGGTCCAAAAAGTATTAGACCTTAGTGTGATGAGAGATTTACATAAAAAAATACTGCAAAAACCATTGTGATATTTCAAAAGAGAAAAAATAGATTCAAGAAAGTGGATATATTGCTTCAATTCTTACATTTTCAGGCCTGTCATCTCCTTTTTAATTGTACGCATCTTGATCCCTCTAGGGCTGCTGGGGAAAATGCAGACGCACTCGTTGGCGAATACAAATATCAATAAAAATGCTGTTTCAATCAACAACAACGGTACCATGAGTGTTGCTCCACTTCTATGCAGTGTAGCGGTGGCCTGGCACTGAAGAGAATCTAACTCACCTGCTGATTGGTTTCCCCAGCCCTCGCTCTTCTTGACGCGCATACTGTTGCTGACATAGATGCCGCTCGTGCAACCACATTGGAGCATACATGCTTTTGCTGCTCCTTTACATGAGATCCCGCTTGACATTGACAACATGCTAGTCCGCCTTCTCCTGTGGGTAGTGTCGAAGAGCAGGAACACAGTGGTCTTCAACAGGGTGCACCTGAACGCTCGCCAATATCATCTCACATGCTAGCCTTCATTGTTTTGAGTTGCTGCACTTGTCTCTGTGGCTTTTAGAGCCTTACAAAATAATATAAGGAACAAGAAGTTCGACCTCTTAGAAGCAAATGCAAAGAAAGTAGAAAGCATATTTTGTTAAGGTGTCATTCATGCAATAAAAGATTCAGTATGTGGCGAGCGCCACATAGATTTCTTTACCACACAGAGGAAAATGATCACATGTATCTGATTGCTATGTATACAGCAAAAATTTATGATGTTACAGAGAATGGTGACGAAAGTGCATACATGCATGACAGAAACAGAACGAATGTTGCATCTCCACCATCCGCAATTGTCTACCTCCCATCAGCATGGCGGCTAGGAAGACAGAAAACATAACTCAATCCTTACAGCCTGAAAAGTATTCTTGCTAGGACTTAACTTGGATCGGGTCACAAAAGAATGCCCCTTCAGATTTGGTTAGTGCAGACAAAAACATTTCTATTAAATTCGATATACCGATCTCTATCAGTTCAGATCTTCAGTTTTAGTAATCTAAAAAAGCTATCTGAATATGCTAACTTCACTTGGAAATTTTGAAGATATCGCCATGTCGGTAGCAACACAAATTCAGTCATAAAGGTATATATTTATGCTTATCTTCTGTGGGGTGCTTGAGCAGTTGAATCAACTTTTGAACTATTCTTGGGCCAAGACATAGTTTGTAAAAATCCTAGATTCTTTGGATCGTGATAACATAGTTCTGAATAATGTTTTCAGTCATGCGCATTGTCAAAAAAATGAGCACAAGTATTAATCATTATATTAAAACAACGAGAGACTGAAACTCATGTTGTTTATCGTCGCCTCGTGACTAAGGAAAACATATCAACTATAGGAAGGGCATACGGAATTTCCTTAATTAGCTTCAAATAGTCATATAGAGTATGAATACCGAACTTCTAATTCTTGAATGCAGGAAAGCAGTGAACACATTCCACTCAAAGAATCTTTTGATGTAGCAAGGAGGGTGAAGGAAATGCACTGCTATATATGTCTGGATATTGTGAAGGTATTAAGTACATCAGGCGTTAACTATGCTAGTTGTTGAACATCTATATGCTACTCTCTCCGTCCCATAATATAAGACGTTTTTTGACACTACAGTAGTGTCGAAAAACGTCTTACATTATGGGACAGAGGGAGTATCTGTTGTTCTGTTTTCCAGAAAAGTTTAGTTCTTTATAGAAAGGAAGTTTCCTCTTTCATTCTCAGCTCAACAAGCTTCCTGAAAGCAATGCAGTTGGCTACCTGTGTTAGTATAGCAGCCAGCCACTCGGCTTATGCATTGACATTTTATCACCTTACTGACACGGACCTGATTGTGTAAATCCATGCTATTGAGATGTTGTGTCAAATTTTGTTTTCCTCTTTACTGTTTTCTGCCATTGCTGATTGTTAAATTATCATGTTTTTTTCTAGTCCACTCTAAATCATTTTCTTCATAAGAAGTAATCCAGAAATAACAATAATCATATTAACATTGTGCTTGTTTGGTTTTAGGAATTTAATAAGCATGGCAGGGAACCCTAAGTACATAAAACGACTTGACTGGCATCAAACCCAGAACTGGCGCTCCATACACCTGTGACATTGGACACGAGCGCTTCTTGGGCCCTGAGGTTAGGACATCTGTAGTTACTTCTGTGGTGTCATGTCTTATTTAGGCTCACCCTTTACCAGAACTGTAAAACTGGTGTGACGTCTACACTTAGTAACATGGACCTGTTTCATAAGTTTAGGGTTCGTTTTGGACCGCTTGAAAGTTTTAGCACCGTTAGTGAACTTGAGGCGAAGTTCAGGGTAGTTTACACTTTATACTAAAATGTAAAACTTGACCTTATGGATAGCCGTTGCAGACAGTATATTTCGGAGGATCTTGGATCTTTTTTGCGATGCATTTCCATTTCAAAGCTCGTTTCTCTTAGTTCAATCTTCTCAAGAATGCTGCATAATATTTGGAGATATTCTTTCACCCCGAGATCTACAACAATGACTTTACCACTCCTTTGCAAGATGTTATAGACAAGTGCATCCAATCATCCCCAATTGACACATGGGGGATCTCTTTATAAGGTTTGTACATCAAATCTTGTTTTCTCTGACATTTCAGTGTTTTGAGTCTGTTGTCAATGTCATAGAATATTGTCTTGTCTGCAGCCTCAACTATGTTCAAGGATTTCTACAGAAGATTACAACGAGACCTGAAAAAGATTGTGGATGTACGGGTCCGTGCATCTATTGCTCGACTTGGTGGAGATGTGAAAGTATAAACTTTCTTCATTTGCTGTTTTCCTCTCTTTCTAGCAGCACAAAGCAATGGCTTTCTTGTAGTTTCGGAACTTGGGGAGTTCAGCTGAATTTATTGGTTTCAGGCTCAACCTGCAGAAGTAAACGTGGTTAGTCATCCAATTTCTTATTAGTTTCAGAGTGTGGCGGATCTGTACTTGCTTCTATATCGGAATCCTATGAGGTATGCAAACTTTGTCTCTATACAGTAGTACGAAAACCCATATATCACCTAGAATTTCTTAGTGTGATTAGAGTGAAATTTCTCAGAGTGCTTAAGAGTTTTGCTTCCATACCCCCAGCCCCAGCCCCACCGCCACCCAACTTGGGCGAGAAGCTCTCACCTTGCTTGAGCAACTTGACGGCTTCTACTCCAATCAAAGTGTCCACGTTACTCCTGTGACTGCGAGAGGGAACAGAAGGGAGAGCGAATAAGCACACATGGGAGCATCAAGGATGCTCACAACCCCAGGAATGTACAAAGTACTGAAGCACACACATGGTGTGGCGTGCATGCCCATGATGAAAAAAGCTTTGGTTGGTCTTAATCGTCCGTGCTGCTACCGCTACGACCAGTGGCGATTCTACTGGGCATGCTTCAACAGGCTCAAGCCTGCCCTCTGAAATTGAAAAACGAAAATTTACTACTAGTTCCTAGCCCATCTCAGCCCACTGTCTAGTGTCTAGCCTGCTGTTTACCCGTTCCAACCCTTGTACTGAGAAGTTGAGCCAGCCCTTCATTTTCATCCAAGATTCGCCACTGGCTACGACAAGGGATATATGAAATTGTTTGGAGATGATTAGATAGAATCATTATCTTGTATACTACTCCAAGTCTGTTTTCTTGCCTCCCAAGTTCCATACCATTATTTTCTAAAAGAAAAAGGTTGCATACAATTATATGCACTCACTTATCCTGGCCTCAGTAAGCAATCCAGGATATTTTAACACACTTAAAATTATAATAAGAAGGCATCTACTATAGAAAGCAATCGTTGGCTCAATAGGTCACTTAACACACCCTTTTTTCCCCTTCGTCTTGGCCTCTTGGGTATGTGCTAGGTAAGAAAAAAGTGCAGCTGTGCTTTTTAGGATTTTGGATTATATTAAATCAAAATCATATTGTAGCATATATAGAGATAGGGAGATACAGTAATAATGTTCTTATAGCAATTAAAAAAAGAAAGGATGTGTCTAGTTCTCAGCTAGATGAGAAATAACTATGTCTCATCTAACTCCTACACTGCTGGATTTTACGCGAAGATTCATGAGGATTTTTTTCTTCAATTTTTTGTTTGGTTAATCAAATAGTGTAGGAAATCCGAAAAAGAAAAGTCTTGTTTGGAAATGATAATAATAAATAAATGGTTTAAAAATGCATGGGATGTCTGAACGTCCACCTGCTCGATCCGTCGCTCACACACGCCGACGCTCCTATCGATGGTCGTGGACAGACTGCTCGAAATCAACATTGCGCTGTTGCGCTGTTCCCCTGCGCCAAGATCAATCAATCAAATGCAAGTTTTTGAAGGTGAAATATTATCATTTTACAAAAGGTTGAAGCATGCTGCACAACTAGCAAAGCATTTTTAAAAAAGAATTGGTGGTGGGAAGAACTATTCTATATATTCTTTTTTGAAGAACTGATGTTTTTTTTCATCACTCTGATGTGATTGACGGGTAGTGGTCGTTATGAAACAAATTGTGACCAGGGGAAATACGTATATGAAAACTAACAATCTGATTTATGACTTGTTATGCTGCACAACTAGCGTAGTTGCCTCCCATACATTTATTTTGATAGTTCCTTGTGGAGGTCTAACTTGCACATTTGAAGTTGTTAATGCATGTGACAGCTCTCGGCGCCTGAAGCTGTTCCAATCCAGCTATGAACAAATGTGTTGATAATGGACTTTGGATGACTCTTTCATGTATTAGCTTCATCCGCGCATACCAGATCGCCCATAAAGTTACCACCATTCGAGTCATCTCGTCATGTACGGGAACTTCCATCATACAGAACAGCAAGCTCTGAGTCGACCGTTCCGTTCCGTCGTAGCTGTGGCTCAGTTTTACCGTTTCTCAATTTTGTATGAAATGAAATGAAATCACACAGCAGGGCCACCAAGGGAGCAAACAACAACAACAAGTATATCCACCAGACAACAAACAAACATGCTTGTAATTGTACAGCACCACAAACAGAGGTCAATCGACACACTTGTTCTTTTTGGTCTCCTATAATCGAATTGAACAAAACAGGTGTTCCATTGATCCTTGCCCTCATACTTGAACACGAAACTAAGCTGGAAACATGGCTGATGAGCAGGAGTACATGTGAGCAACGAGACGAGGGAGCCATAAATAACAGTCATGGAAAAAATAATCACCATTGTTGCAGGAGGTGAACATGATTACGGCGGCTTCGGGGCGCTCGTTATAGCCTTCCGGCAAGCCAGGTCGGTGGACGCAGAGATGAGGGAACGGCATGGAGTCCCTATGACGGTGACAGAGGGTTGGACTGACACATCTCGCGCGGCCGCGGCGGCGAGGAACGCACGACATAGGCAACTTGAGCAGCGACAGAGAGGCAGGGATGCATGGTACGGGCCTGTAACAGATAACATGGTTAGTTGGCCTGCGGAGCAGCGGCCTTAAGCCGGGCGGGCCGCGAGAGTGACGGACAGAGGCTCGTCACCGCACGCTAGATAGATCTGGGACGTCCAGTATTGCTATCCAACGGTTGAAAATGTCAAATCGCCCCGTTTTGCTGTTATAATACCGCCTCCACCTAGTATATCATTAGATAGATAGATCGAGCATCTCGCAGATATCCCTCCCTCCAGCGCCGCCCTCTTTTCTCGCGAAACCTAACCCACCCCACCCCACCCCTGCGCCGACCCATCATCCATGGCCATGGCTGGATCCGACCAGGCTGCTGGCTGGATGATGCTGGACCGTTTCGTCTACCGCAGGGACGAGGACAACGACGGCGGCGGCTGGCGCTTCCCGGATGAATCTACGGCGCCCCTGAGGGCCACCTCGTCCACCTCCCTCGGCAGGCCTTTCGACGTCGCCATCCTCCATGCCGAGCCGCCCGCCGTCTCCCGCCTCTACGTGCGGTGGCCCGGCGGCACCAAAGGAAAATACGGCTCCAGCGCCGGCACCGCGCTCATGGCTGCGCACCGTGACCTCATCCTCTTCCAGCTCGTCTCTATGGAAGGTCATATCACGCATGACCACTTCGTCTGCATAGCATCCTCGGATCCTGCAGCTGGGCCGCACATGGAGCTCAAACGCCTCCCCGTCTGCACCATACCCATGGTCTTACCTCCGTGTTCTTGTGAGGAACAAGACACGGAGGAGGAAACTCCGTCTTGTGAGGAAGAAGACACGGAGGATGCCACTATGCGGCGAGTGTTTTTCCCCAACACTCTAGGGCTCATTCGCGGCCGTGAAGAAGAGTTTGCCGTGGCACAGCTGGCTATGGTCACCAAGATACGAGGCGCCCACCGGATGGAAGCTGAAGTGTGCGTGCTCCGCGCACGTGTGTCGGATCCTGACGACCATGGCATGTGGGAGCTTCAAAAGATACCTGTTCAGCATCAGAGTCATGAATACTTGGCCCTGGATAATTGGTTGACGGATGCTGTCGTCACATTCAACAACTATATCTGCTGGATTTCCTACTACGCAGGAGGTATTCTATTCTACGATATATTTGCAGAAACACCTAACATTTTTTATCTTCGGTTACCTACGAGTAACCGTCCTACAACGACTCAAGAAAGAGGTTTCCTTGAGGTCAACCGGGGGATCTTCCCAAGTACACGTATATTCTTCGCAATGATAAACGACTCTACGGCCCACTTAAACCTCGTACGGGTTTTACCATCCTCACTGATACTTTGAGCATAACGGAGACTGGTGACATAAATTGTTTCCACGAAAGGGTCAAGATAGCTAATGAATTGTGGCATTACAACATCTCTGAATGTCTCCCGCGCCAAGCCCTGATGTACCCTCTTGTGGGCATGGACAGCCCTAATTAATACTGTCCACTATTTGATCTCTGAGGAAAGAGATAAGATTGACAAGGTTTCCATGGTTACGTTGGATATGATTACTGAGAAAGCCACTTCAATTGTTCCATATATTAAAGGAGAGGAAGACCTCTGTGGCCAAGATGCTGACATGGTTAAAGAAAAGTCACACCTTCTCACGTCCTTCCTGCCATCCGAGTTCCCCAAGTTCTTGAATCTCACAAGGTATTGATTAATCTGCACACTGTATTTTATTTTCCTTTTGAACTTTTAAAACACTTAAGATACAATAAGTCAGTGATCGATAGAGTGCAGACTTCGTAAAGTTTAGTTTGAAACAGGACCTCGCTATTAGTGTGACATGATATCTCTGTGGCGCTATGTATGTCATTTATAGTGTGTAATCTCTTGTCATGCCACCTTTTGAAGTTATTGGTACATTTACATGTTCGGAAATTTAGTTCTACTCCGAAGCTAAAGCTATGCTAACTTAGCATCCTTGAGAAATTTGGAAGAACCAATATGTATGTTCAGGCCCAAATTGATCCAGTGCAAAATATTCTGTACAATTCATCTAGAATGCTTGCAAGGCTTATGTGATGTGCATTACCGAGAGGGCCCAGAGATACCTCTCCGACAATCGGAGTGACAAAACCTAATCTCGAAATACGCCAACCCAACATGTACCTTTGGAGACACCTGTAGTACTCCTTTATAATCACCCAGTTACGTTGTGACGTTTGGTAGTACCCAAAGTGTTCCTCCGGTAAATGGGAGTTGCATAATCTCATAGTTATAGGAACATGTATAAGTCATGAAGAAAGCAATAGCAACATACTAAACGATCGGGTGCTAAGCTAATGGAATGGGTCATGTCAATCAGATCATTCTCTTAATGATGTGATCCCGTTAATCAAATAACAACTCATTGTTTATGATTAGAAACATAACCATCTTTGATTAACGAGCTAGTCAAGTAGAGGCATACTAGTGACACTTTGTTTGTCTATGTATTCACACATGTATTAAGTTTCTGGTTAATACAATTCTAGCATGGATAATAAACATTTATCATGATATAAAGAAATAAATATTAACTTTATTATTGCCTCTAGGGCATATTTCCTTCAACTCCGTCTTGTGAGGAAGACACGGAGGATGCCACTATGCGGCGAGTGTTTTTCCCCAACACTCTAGGGCTCATTCGCGGCCGTGGAGAAGAGTTTGCCGTGGCACAGCTGGCTATGGTCACCAAGATACGAGGCGCCCACCGGATGGAAGCTGAAGTGTGCGTGCTCCGCTCACGTGTGTCGGATCCTGACGACCATGGCATGTGGGAGCTTCAAAAGATACCTGTTCAGCATCAGAGTCATGAATACTTGGCCCTGGATAATTGGTTGACGGATGCTGTCGTCACATTCAACAACTATATCTGCTGGATTTCCTACTACGCAGGAGGTATTCTATTCTACGATATATTTGCAGAAACACCTAACATTTTTTATCTTCGGTTACCTACGAGTAACCGTCCTACAACGACTCAAGAAAGAGGTTTCCTTGAGGTCAACCGTAGCCTCTGTGTCACTGGTGATCTTCTCAAGTACACGTATATTCTTCGCAATGATAAACGACTCTACGGCCCACTTAAACCTCGTACGGGTTTTACCATCCTCACTGATACTTTGAGCATAACGGAGACTGGTGACATAAATTGTTTCCACGAAAGGGTCAAGATAGCTAATGAATTGTGGCATTACAACACCTCTGAATGTCTCCCGCGCCAAGCCCTGATGTACCCTCTTGTGAGCATGGACAGCCCTAATATTGTCCACTATTTGATCTCTGAGGAAGGAGATAAGATTGACAAGGTTTCCATGGTTACGTTGGATATGATTACTCAGAAAGTCATTTCAATTGTTTCATATATTAAAGGAGAGGAAGACCTCTGTGGCCAAGATGCTGACATGGTTAAAGAAAAGTCCCACCTTCTCGCGTCCTTCCTTCCATCCGAGTTTCCCAAGTTCTTGAATCTCACAAGGTATTGATCTTTGCAGTGGACTTTTTATTTTGAACTTTCAAAAACATTCTAGATACTACAATAAGTCAATGGTAGGGTGCACACTTCGTAAAGTTAAGTTAGAAGCAGGCCCTAGCTTTTATTATGACACTATCTTTAATGGCCTTATCTATTTCACTAGCAAAAGAGCCTGTGCGTTGCAACAGAAGAAACAAATCCTTGCACATCATTTGGGCTCCATCCATGTTGCCGCTTTTCCTATTGGTCACCACCGCCGATGGTGGTCAAGTTGTCCACCTATTCACACAAATGTGTGAATCCTGAGGCGATGAACTTGGTAATAACACTCTAGCGCACCGCTTTCACACACCCAAATGATGGTAGGCAAGAAATATTACCATCCACTCTAATGAGTAGCCCACTGTTTTCCATCATTACGTTTACAATCGCTTACTTATCTCAAATCTTAATCAGATGACCATATGTGAGTATATAATTAAAAATACCTCTTATTCTGACATAAAAGGCAAAGCACAAACTATGCCTA
Source organism: Triticum urartu (assembly GCF_003073215.2). Lineage (NCBI taxonomy): Eukaryota > Viridiplantae > Streptophyta > Magnoliopsida > Poales > Poaceae > Triticum > Triticum urartu. The sequence goes on along the minus strand of NW_024115958.1, from coordinate 1,233 downwards.
TGAACAAAATTCTAGATTATGCAAAAATGACTTGATATCACATATGTTTCAGATTTAGAAAAAGGAGCAGAAATAAAAATCAACCCTTAGGGAACTGCTAGAACTATATACATTTGGTACAAATAATACAGTCCATTTAAAGGAGGCAAATTTATTCCAGCATGTATCATAAAAGGGCAAGCACACTACCTTAAGTTAATCCAGAACCTCATCAAGTTGTGACTATATTCATTTCGTATCTAAGTAGTAGTAGTGAGTAGCGGTGTGTTTTTTGGGACACGACGACAAGTTAGGACGACATCTACGCAGCAAGTTGGGCCTTTGAGATTCTTATATTTAATATAGTGATTTATGAATACCTGTTAGATACTAATCGAGAGCTTAGAGAAGACGGCCCTGCTGAGCAAAGTTATTTGGTTTGTGCTTTCAGGGATCGTTGAAACATACAGAATGTTGAGGATTCTGTGCAAGTGGGTGTCAGTTCCACCGTTGGATTGCTATGCTATGTTCGGCTGTAATCCATCTGATGATCACATGGATTTGCTGAGGAGATGGTCCTGTGAGTTGCTGAAGTTTAGATTTCGTGTGTGTTTCTATCTACTTGCTGTGTCAGTCTTGTTAGTTTTGCAAACTTGTATGGGACCCCAGTTTCGTTGGGCACTAAGAGATATGGGCTTCTGTAGTTTGATCAACTTAATAATGGTGTTTTAAACTTTTATGTCTAAGTATCAATAGTTCCCTGAGTTCTTGAATGGTCATCTCAGTTATTATGACAGTGATGTCTCTTTTGCTCAATGCCTCTATCCTGGTTATCATTGAATAGGGCATCAAGAAGCAAACCGAGTTCATCATCCTGGACAGTCCTCACGCCACTGCCACTGTTATGTCAGATTGCAAAGTTTATTTTTCATATAGATGTATCAGCCGCTTGTCTGCTTTTCTCGGTGTATGTGATTGGGCTCTGCTTTTTTAGGAGTAGTGTAGGAGCAAATTAACATGCTAGTTTGCTCTGGTTTGACTAATTAAAATTGATGGTAGACTACTAGTATCGATCACTTAGAGAGAGGCTAGTTGATTCGCTGATAGATGCACTTGAGAAGCAAGGTGAAACAAGGAGATGCAGGCCCTGAGAAGAAAAGCTGTTGTAATGTGGGAGCCATTGCACTGATGGTTTTGCTTAGTTTAGGCAATTAGCTAGAGTAACTACTATGCTCTCTTTTTTTTGTGTAGGGA
>NW_024115957.1:0-8360 GCF_003073215.2 Triticum urartu | reverse complement strand
TTACCGAGTGGGCCTAGAGATACCTCTCCGACAATCGGAGTGACAAATCCTAATCTCGAAATACGCCAACCCAACAAGTACCTTCGGAGACACCTGTAGAGCACCTTTATAAACACCCAATTACGTTGTGACGTTTGGTAGCACACAAAGTGTTCCTCCGGTAAACGGGAGTTGCATAATCTCATAGTCATAGGAACATGTATAAGTCATGAAGAAAGCAATAGCAATAAACTAAATGATCAAGTGCTATGCTAACGGAATGGGTCAAGTCAATCACATCATTCTCCTAATGATGTGATCCCGTTAATCAAATGACAACTCTTTGTCTATGGCTAGGAAACATAACCATCTTTAATCAACGAGCTAGTCAAGTAGAGGCATACTAGTGACACTCTGTTTGTCTATGTATTCACACATGTATCATGTTTCCGGTTAATACAATTCTAGCATGAATAATAAACATTTATCATGATATAAGGAAATAAATAATAACTTTATTATTGCCTCTAGGGCATATTTCCTTCATGGGGTTGTCCTTGTTGCCTGTGATGCTCCTGAGCCACTGGGCCACCATATTCTCATCAACTTCCTCAGGATGAATTCGAGCAACGTCTCCTGGACCTGAGTACATCCACATGGGGTGGTCTCGGGCCTGCAGAGGCTGGATGCGTCGACTGAGGAATACCTCCAACAGATCCATGCCAGTCACTCCACCATTAACTAGTGCAATGACTGCGTCGACTAGCATACGCACCTCCCCTTTCTCCTCTTTCGTTACTACAAGAGAACGAGGAGTGCGGAGTCTCTCCTGAGAGAAAAGAGGAAGACCAGTCGACTGTCCAGGAGTTGGAACGTCTTTGCAGTAGAACCAAGTCGACTGCCACCCTCTAACGGACTCGGGAAGGTCATAGGGGGGAAAGTGCTCCTACCCCTCATCTGGATTCCTTAACCCCCACATATCTGGATCGCGTGTGTCCTTTCGTCAGTCGGGTTGGCCTTCTTTGCCGACTGAGATCGACAAGTGAAGATATGTTTGAACAAACCCCAATGCGGCTGGCACCCGAGGAAGTTCTCACACATCGAAACGAATGCGGCGAGATATGAGATGGTGTTGGGAGGAAAATGATGGATCTGGGCACCGAAGAAATTTAGAAAACCTCGGAAAAACGGATGCGTAGGCAGAGAGAAACCGCGGACAGCATGGGTGGTGCGGAGGGCACACTCACCCTCTTGCGTCTGAGGCTCGGGTTCCTTCCCCGGCAACCTCCAGGACCCGTGAGCAATCAAGACCTCATCGGTGAGATCCTCCAATTCCTCTTGCTGGATGGTTGAGCGGATCCAGTCCCCCTGGATCCAACCGAGAGGCAGGCCGGAGCGAGATGACGTCCCTCGATCCATCTTCTTGCCCTTCGCCGTTGTTGTCACCTTCTTCACACGCTCCAGGGTCACGGTCTTGTCCTTCCCCATGGTGGCAGAGACGTCGAGAGCAGAGGAGGACGAGGTGGAGAAGCAGAGGAGAGGAGAACCGAATGAGAGACACTGTACACTGCATCGGCTCGGGCGCTATTTATGGGACCGCTTCCGAGTGACTGACCTGTAGGCCCGGGCGATCTTATCACATCCCGCAGCAGGCACTTGCCTGATACGTGGCAGAAAAGGTGGTGCGAAGATCGAGGCATCCCTGTCTTTTCACTCCATTTACTGCGGCACGCCCCGTCCCCCGCGCTTCTCCAAATTTTCGAATCCCATGAGATCCGAGAACCGCAAAACAACAAATCACGCAGAAGATTTCGTGCTCTGGTCCCCTCGAAGATATCCAACACAATTCACTCGACGACCTCTCGATCAAGGCGACTGATACAGGGTTAAATTTCTAGTCTGATCTCCGGACCTCGATAGAATGCCTCCGAAGCATAGAATCGAGTCGGGACCAATTTCAACCCTTCTCCACTCGGACCTCAATCCATTCGGGGGCTAATGACGATGACATGTACCTAGGGTAGGGTCATAGGCCTGACCTAGATGCCCTACCCAAGGACACTGCCCTGGAGTTAAGAACATTCAAAGTACAACAGAAGATACCGACTGAAATCACCTTGGAGTGCAATCCACTCGACCAACTATTCCACTCGGATACCCCAATTCCACTCGACCAAGATATAGTCATTCGACCACATGAAGAAACACTCGGAGTACAAAAGATCTAAAGCCATCCCAGGATGGCAACGGTTATACGTTCACTCTGTAGTCTTAAAGATCATTTATAGTCCTTTATAGCTAGCGTTACCAGTAACGCCCTGTCTTAATGTACATTGAACCATGTGTAACTGAGGGCTGGAGAGGTTCGACGCACTCTATATAAGCCACCCCCTCCTCGGGCACAAGGGTTCGCACCCCTGTAACTTTCACGCATATCTAGTCGACCAAGCCTCCGGGCACCGAGACGTAGGGCTATTACTTCCTCCGAGAAGGGCCTGAACTCGTAAATCTTGCATGCACAACCTCACCGTAGTTAGGACCTTGCCTCCTCCTACGCACCCTCCTGTTCTTACTGTCAGACTTGCTCCCACAACACCGCCCCTCGTCGTTGTCGCCGCCGAGGATCGACCGCTGTCGAGCCCGCCCCTCGTCGCCGCCCGGGATCACCCGCCACACGAGCCGCCGGTTAGTGTTTGTTTTGTGATATTTGCGATCGGTATGCATAGTTGATTGACGCGCCATGTTGTTCTTATCCATGTAGATGGAATTGAGCCCATGTGAGAAGTTTTTGCTCTCCAATTCGGATGACTCGGATGTTGAGACCATGCTTGCGACCTTTCTGCAGCAGACATTAGTAATGACACTTGCTGTGAAGGAGCACGAAGAGGAGAACTGGAAGAGGCGACGAGGATCGACCGTCGGGCATCTTTGCATTCCTCGGAATCGCCATCTTGGGAACGAGATGTTGATGCAAGACTACTTCGTGGAGAATCCAACATATCCACCGCACCTCTTCCGGAGAAGGTACCGAATGCATCGATCCCTCTTTGTAAAAATTGTTCAAGCTTGCGAGGCAAATTGCTGGTATTTTACTCAAAGAAGAAATGTTGCGGGCTTAAAGGGATTTAGTGCATATCAAAAAATCTCCGCAGCTATGCGGGTGATTGCATATGGCGTTCCGGCTGACTATGCCGATGAGTACCTTCGCATTGGTGAAGATACTACAATTGAGTCAGTACATAGATTTGCAAAAGTGATCATCCATGTCTTTGGTCCTTAGTATCTTTGGGACCCAACGAGGATGACACAAAGAAATTGGCATCCGAGGATTTATGGATTTGGCATTGCTTCTTTGGTATGCCGGGCACTCTCAATGATATGAATGTGTTGCAATGGTCTCATTTGTTTGCTAGTCTTGCTAGTGGTGATGCTCTTGCTTGCAACTACACTATTAATGGGCATGAATACACAAAAGGGTACTATCTTCCAGATGGTATATACCCTCCTTGGTGCACCTTTGTCAAGAGCATCAAAGATCCCAAAACTAGAAAATATTGTGAATTTGCAAGGGTGCAAGAGGCAGCCCGAAAAGACATTGAAAGAGCATTCGGGGTAATGCAATCTAGGTTTGCCATTGTTCGTGGTCCTGGTCGTTTTTGGGATAAGAGAACCTTGAAAAATATCATGACATGTTGTGTTATCCTTCACAATATGATTCTTGAAGATGAGAGAGGAATGAACTTGGAATTCTTCTATGACAATGTGGGTAGCCGTGTCAAACCAGCTAGAGACCCTAACCGCATTAGACCTTTTCTTCAGACATACAAGGAGATTGAAAATGCAAACACACACTTTCAACTTCAGGAGGATCTCACTGAGCACCATTGGCAAAGGGCTGGACAGTAACTCATTTTTGTATTCATTTGTATTTGTATTCATGACAAGTTTTGTATTACATTGTTTAAGTTTGCTTCAGTGATTTGAATAATTATTTGTAATGTGGATGATTGTTGTATTATGTTGGTATTGAATAATTATTTAGTTTGCTTCCGTTTGTTGTATTATGTTGGATTTGATATTTGCGGGCCGATGGGATGCGGGATGCAGCGGCGCAAGAGCAGACCCCGTAAAGCCGACCCGTAAAAAAGCATATTCCGCGAATATACTTTTATATGGGTCCGTTTGGGGGGACTGCATCCGCGGCCGTACGCGCCGGCCTGCAAAGGCCGTTTTTCACGAACTGCAAACGCATTTTGCGAGCCGGCGGGATGCGGGGTCTGCTAGAGATGCTCTAACTCTTGGGATGAAAACTTGGTGAAACAAACACTATGGCCAAATGACACTCAACGAGTCCTCACGATTCCCCTTCCTATGCATAACATGTTGGATTTCATCGCTTGAAGTTACACAAAAAATGGGTTGTTCAGTGTTCGCTTAGCTTATTTGGCGGAACGAAACAAACAACATGGGAGGAAATTGCAATATAGTAATGGTATGGGGCGAATCATATCTTGTCCGGCGAAGGTAAAAAATTATTTGGCGTACGCTACATTAAACAGCCCCGTGTCGTGTTACGCTTGCTAATAGGCACATGGAAGTTTTGCCCACATGTCCATCCTGTTCAAATGAGTCGGAAGATACAAATCACGTGTTGTTTCCTAGTCAAAAAGCATAGGACGTTTGGAATAAATTGGGTTTGCACGAGGTGATTAACAAAGCTTGTGTCATATTGATCGTGCGAGGTAGTCCTTGAATTCTTACTCGTTATGCCATATCCGGATTTACCTAATCTGGGTATCAGAATGTTCATCAATTGATTGCCATAATCACTTGGTACTTATGATGGGATAGACATAAGCTGATTCATGAAGAAAACTCTCAAAATGCAATCTAAACGCCTATGGAGGTTCGTGCTATAACAACAAATTTTGTCAATGCTCAATCCCCTAGTGCTACGAGTAAAGAAGGGGGTGGAGCAGACCTCCTACAGGTTTTGTCAAGTTAAATGTGGACGTCTCTTTTGATCATGATCTGCTTAGGGGAACAGCCGGCGCCGTACTCAGAGATGACAAAGAAAAAATCGTTGTTGGTGGAAATTGGAAAATCGATTGGTGTGTTGACGTTCTGATAGCTAAAGTGTTGGTTCTAAGATTTGGCCTATCTCTTGCATAAAAAGTGGGATGCAATCGTTCTGTTATAAATTCGGATAAAAGTCATTGTTACAATGAAGAATGAAGGACGGTGTGCAGGAGCAGCAGCCGGCGGTGGGAGATTTTGATGACTGCTATTTTTTGGCTTGTGATTTTTTCCTTACTAGTTTTTAACATTGTAACAGGGAAACGAATAAGATTGCCCATAAACTTGCTAGGTTAGGAAATTTTCAGTGACAAAAGATTGGTTTGAGGAGCCCTTGGATGAGATTGCATCTCTCCTTATAGACGATGTAACCTTTATTTGCAATTAATAAAAATTTGTTATTGTTCAAAAAGAAAATTGGGTCGGCCCTCTCATGAGCCGCTTCATGCGGAAGGTTGGCACCTTGTCGCATACTGTCAAATAGGAATTGCCCGCTCGGCCGTCACTACCAGTTCAGAACAGGACTAGAGGGGTGGAATGGGCCCGAGTGATAATACACTTGCTGCTCGCACCTAAAGTTCTCGGTTCACAATGAGAGAATACATTGCACTAGGTCAAAGGATTAGATTATTATCTGATACGTATGTTTGGTTCAACCAAAGGGAAGATGACAGGTAGCTTGCGGCCTTGTTGAAGATACTGAAGGAGGGACGGCTTGCAGCGGAGAAAAGGGAGCACCAATTAAACAAAGAAGGGAGATTGCCGACGCTCCTGTTCACGACGATCAAAGATAGATCTAGTCCTCAGCTGAGTAAAGGAAGTGGGTCAAGCCTAGCGTTGTTATTCAATACCTATCGACACATACCATTTTGGATTTTGAGAAGCACCGTTTACTATAGATTGGAACTGAAACCGGCCCAACCCAAACAAAACAATGTAACTTACTCATGAGCCGGTGTAATCGGAAGGCAGCGAAAAAACGCGGAACCAAACACATCGTCATATTATTCCTGAAATGTATTCAGATACTACAAACTGAACAGTGAAGCAAATGGGCAATGATACTATCTTAAACCCATTCTCATGTTGACATTACAAATCAGTAGAGCAAAAACAAATGTGACCAAAATAATGATGAAAGTAGCCTTAAATGTCAGCCAAACGCAAAGAGATACGCTAAAATCTGATATAAAAGCAACAGTGTGGCAGAACATTGTCATTGGTGTGAAGAAGCAATAAAATGACAGCATAGAAGCATGGAGAAGTATACAGAAAGCAGAAATTAGCATTAACACAAAAATGAGGTCGACAACATCTGTATAGGTGATAACAGTTTATCTGATATAGTCAGCCTACCTCTTATTTTGAACAGACGAAAAGCTCAAACCCAATATATTAGTTAGATACGGCACAAACACCAATTTCTAGCCACAAGGTATCGTAGCACTCATAAATGATTGCATAACTAGAGTCGGGAGTTAAACTCTACGCTGTGTTCACTTATTTGCATCACTGATTCAGGTGCCAAACTAAGGTGACTAACATGTTTGTGGGATTGTGGCACACTACTGTCATCTGCTCCCTCCGTCCCAAACTGTAAGATCATCTTTGACAATATCGTAGTATCAAAAATGATCTTACAGTTTGGGACGGAGGGAGTAGATGACAAGTTTATGGTTTATCATTAATGTCACACAACTGACTACAAAAACATCAATACTGTATGGTTTCATGCCCTTGCAGGCTTGCACAACTGCCTTTTGCAAGAACATACCTCGCAATGTCCTTGCCCATGCATGTTCTACCTTTCTAAATTAGCAATATGACCACTTTTTTTATAGACAACTAAAAACGCAAGTTCTATGAGATAAATCCCCTAGGGATCTAAAATAACTGAAACTAAGGGAAATACTTGGTATGTGTAAAAGGCGATGCCCAGTATGGAGCATCAAACAGATCTGCTTTTCTTTTATCCAATCATGAACCATTCTAACTTCCTAACCAAGTTAGCAATACAATGATAGCTATCATCGCTAGGAATTGTAGTACTCAAGATGAGTTACAGAGCACTCAGGGTAACAGGAGAACAGATACTTCAACCATGCTTAAAAGGGCACAACTAGCTGAACAGTATTAAGGTTGAATAGACAGTAAGAGAAAAAAAACTTAGCCTTGCATGACCTAAAGGGTGCAACTAGCTGAACAATCTAGGTTGAATCAACATTAAAAGAAAAGGCAAAGGACAATCTGCAACACATCAAACAAATAAGAAAGCATGACAGTAAAAATGCACTGTTAGGATAACCACAGCACACTGCATACCCTGGCTTGGTCCTATACGTACACGCCAGAAGATGCAACATTGTTCCCTGGCCAATTAAAGGCTCACCCCAACAAAACAATATATATGCTTGAACCTTTTCAGAAATGCTCAGATATGACCTCAAGAATGTAACAGGGTGAATATAAATGATATGTATACCTAACTGGACAAGGTTAAGTCCAACGGTTCCAGAAGAAAAATGGTATGCATCAAACAAGGACAGCATAAGGCCCTCCAAGCTGTGAATGTGCGAAATCAGGACAACGTTATCCAATTGCAATTGCAAGCGAGGCTACAGCTATGTCTACCTGATACAAAAAATTCCAACATAAAAGGCACAATCCACATGCACATCCAAGTCCAAGTACACAGCATGAATAGATCTAGTTATCTCAGTAAGCAAGACCAAGGTTGCGGAAACATAATCCAGAAGCACCAGCAGTGATACTTGTTTACTCGATAAAAACACTTAAATTAGGTCATACCTCGAAATTAAACGCTCATGATGCATAAATAAGGTACCTAAAGGCCTAAACTGGATGCAATCGCAGAAATGTACTTCCACAAGGGAACAGTTCATAGAAACATTTCTGTGCATCACAAGCGCGAGACGAAGGCGAGTTAGTCCAGCTGCGACCCTAATCGCTCTCCTCCCCGTCGCCGCTCTCCTCCCCGGGAGCCATGTCGACGTCTGCGTCCTCATCGTCCTCGTCATCCTCCCCTGCCTCCTCTGGTGGCACCAGGTACGCCCCAGGCTGTGCTGGGGCGCAGCGGCGGGTCCGAGAGGGCAGGATGTTGTTGAGGTCGACCTCGGAGAGGGGATCCTCGCATAAGCCGTCGCTCTCGTCGCCATCTCCCTCGACCTCCTCGTCATCCTCCTCATCGTCGCTTTCCTCGTCGCCTTCTTCCTCCTCATCGACCACCATCTTGCCCTTCCCCTTGTCCGCGACCCGGGCCTTGACCTCGGCGGCCGCTTTCTCGT
>NW_024115956.1:0-8819 GCF_003073215.2 Triticum urartu | reverse complement strand
CGCCGCTCCCCAGTGCTTCCCCGTCGCCCCCGCCGCGCGCTCCTCTCCTTTTCGCCCATCCCTCCTCACCTACAATTCTTCGATCTGGCACTGCCCGAGTGGTGAAATGGACTAGAGACTGCTCGGAATTTTGTAGGTAAGAACTACTCGCCCCGCGGAATAGACCGGAAACGCGCAGATCATGCCTGCATATGTGTCCGTGTCCGTCATATTTGCCGGATTCCGATCCTCCGTGGACTGCTCCAGGAGCGATCCTGTACATGGCTAGGGCAATGGCTTGGTTCTATTTTTCCTTTTCATTTTACTGCATCCATGCTCTGTTACTGTCGCCTGGATGTATATATCCAGCGGCAGAACAGGTGATGATGAATGTGGACATGGGAGTGCCTATGAGTTTGCTGCTAAGGTTTTGTTTCTAGCAAGCAGGCCGTCCAGCAGCAAACTGGATGGTGGTGCCAACAGTTGAACTACCAGGGCTGAATTCAGCATCCAAAACTACTCTGCCATCCGCAGATTTTTTTTTCTCTCTTCTGAAATATAAAACCCCGAAACAGCACGCAGGAAAATATGCCGCATGGTTAAAAGCGCCATGAAAGACAGGCTGTACGCTGTGGAGCATGGTGCATCGGCGTTGTGTTTGCAGTGATCAGCTTCTGCGATACACTCGTCAAGCACTCAGTCATGTGGCTTGTGGCTCTACTAACCATATGGGGGTTTTGTTTCTCTTCATCATCCTGTTTTTTCTTAAACAATCGTTTGATGCCAAAGTAATTCTGAATACTGAATTACTTGGTATTTATTTTAGTGTTTGCTTCGGTTTGCTGCTCAACAGTCAGTTGGTTGAAAATTCCGTCTGCTTTTAGTTTCACACTCAAGCATTATCGGCACAAGTTTAGAGATTGTACATGCCATGTCTGGCCCCTAGGATAGCTGCATTTCCTCACTGCTGAAATCTGCACATTTTTATGCTGTTCTGACTTACTCGTTGGCCTATGTTGGAAGGATGGCTCAGATGTCAACTTGGTTACCAAGTTAAAATATTATGTGCAATTTGTCCTTTAATTTACAAGCTACTAACGGATGTGTCCATTCCTGTTTCAGATTGGAAGGAATCACTGGTTCAGGCATTTTTGGTGGACAATCTTCATTTGATCCTGAGTGCTGACTCGCTCTTCTGTTGTCATCAATGTCTAGCTTGCTGAATGTACTTGCTTATCCTTGTAACTGTACTAGCATGCATTAAATATATATACTTTTCAATTCCGTCTGTTTACCATGTTTTGTTATTATTTGTCTTGATAACTTGATGTTTTCTTCCTTGGCAGTCAAATCTTAACAGTTCCGCATCAAATCTTCCAGACTCAACCGGACGACCATTTGCAACATCCTTTTCTGGTCAATCTGGATCAGTTCAAGGTCTCCATCACTCTGGTGAGCATATGGTACACTAGCTAGGTTAGCTCATTGACATAGTGCAATATCCATTGAGTACACACCTTTTTATCTCATCATTTTCTGCATTTTTCAGGTCTGCGCAACATTCATGGAAATTTCAGTCTTCCAAGTATGCCTGGATCACTTGCACAAAGGAATGCTGTGATGAGCGGCCTTCCATCCTCCGGGGTTCAACAACCTGGAGGGAGCATTTCTGGCAGATTTGCTTCAAACAACCTTCCAGTTGCCATGTCTCAGGTTCGAATGCCCACCTTTATGGAGGTTTGCAATATATTATTGTTTTTATACTTTAAACAGCATGAACATGCATGTTAATGCGCTTGCAATCTAAGGAACAATTCTGTTGGCTTAAAGTATAACATATTCTTGCTGTGGTTTCATGTGGAGGATGATGGTTTTTACTGTTTTGGTATTACGGTTTCTTTTGCAGATTCCTCATGCACATTCAGGTGTCAGTGGTAGAGGAATGAATGTTGGTGGAGGTCAAGCATTTAGTAGTGGCATGAATATGGGTGGTACCATTCAAGGTTTATACTCAAATTTGGGCACCAGTGGTAATCGAAATTCTGTTCCTGGCATGTCAGTGTCTCCAGCTTTAGGAAACTTGGGTCCACGTATTACAAGCTCCGCAGGAAACATCGTGGGTGGAAGTAACATTGGAAGAAGCATAAGCTCTGGTGGATTGTCGGTGCCGAGTATCTCATCACGCATCGATTTTAGTAGCAATGCTGGAAGTGGAAGACTAAATGTGCAAGGATCCAACAGGATAATGAACGGCCTTAATCCTCAAGGTAGTTTATTTAACCATCGGTTGATTTTTTTTCTTCATAGATTTATGTTCAGCTTTATGTTTTAGCTCGAAAAAAATATTTTAAGCATGTTTAACCATTGCTATGTTAATGCTCTATTCAGAGTTTACTTATCATATCCTTTGCTTTGAGCTGTGTCCTCACCCCTTGACTTTATCGTACCAAAAAAGGGTTGGGCATATGAAATAAGTGGTCGACATCCAATACGACATAGGTTTCGTTGGACCTTTTTTTGGAAAGCACAGTAGGTAGCATTGGTGTTCATGCTTCATAAATTATTAACCATGTGATGCTATAGTGTATTGCAGAATTCATTTTTGGAAGTGCGACACTATCTGGAAACAGGCATTTTGTTACCTCTGTACATTAGGAGCCAACTGTTAGAATTTAAGACCTTAAATAGTTAAGTCCATTAGTCCAACGTTGTTGGAATTCCTGTCATCGATATTCTTTCTTTTGCAGGCGTGTATGTTGGTTGTTGGAATATATCTGTTCTTGCTTTTCTTAGGGATGGTTACTGTACCTATTTCTTAATGTTGTTATATTTTGTGATACCAATTTAAATTTATGAAATTAGCTGGGCTATGATAAAAGCTTCTTTATATTTTATCAATCGTGATAGTCTCGTGAGGGTGAATGATAAAGAAGCATACAGTGTGTTATTTTCTTTTGTTGAACTCCATGTTCTCACTCAGCTTGTTGTTTGTTTTTATTTATCTCTAACACCAGGATCATCACAACTGATCAATATGATTGGTAATTCATACCCAACGTCTGGAGGTTCATTATCCCAGAACCAAATGCAACCAGGAAATAATTCTCTAGGTTCCATGGGGATGCTACATGACGCCAGTGACAGCACTCCATTCGACATCAATGATTTCCCCCAATTGACTGGTCGACCTAATTCAGCTGGTGGTCCGCAAGGACAATATGGTAAAATTGCTGGAAAACCATAAATATTTCTCCCTATTTTTGGAGGATTCGCTGCCAATCTCTCTAAATTGCAGGATCACTACGGAAGCAAGGAGTTGGTGTTAACTCCATTGTTCAACAAAACCAGGAGTTCAGTATTCAGAACGAAGATTTCCCGGCTTTGCCAGGATTTAAAGGTTGTTACAGTTGAATTAATTCTAGAACCTGTCTGTTGAGATTGTTCTCATTATACTTTCGGTTCAGTGGTGCATGATTATTTAATTGTGTTACTTTGTGATCTGGAAGTTCTAATATCGGCTGCATGCCTGTTATTATACAGCCCCGCTACTCTGTACTTATTGAACCACAGTATTTGAACAGCTTAGTTACCAACAAAATTGCCCTGCCAAAATCTTCTATCTGTTATAAAGCCCATTCTTTTTTAGTCGTGTAGTATGAATGCCGTGATCTTCTCCTCAAGTCAGCAAATGGTGCCGTGCTCGTTGTAGCGAAATTATAGCACACCATTTTTGGGAATACAATCATAGAGGTGAGAAGACAAGGATGCAGAAATTTCATGAGAGGGCCAGCGGGGCAAGACCATGCAGCTAATGTGGCCTTGTGGGAATGTAGAAAAATATCTTACAAATACTAATTTGGTATTGCTTTATAAGATATACATATGACAAATCGAGTATGCATATATGCACCTTCTATTATTATGTGATGCTCGAACTGGAATTACCATGAACTGTCATTAGAATATATATGGTGGCAACCTAGAAAAAATGCGCCAAACGACATTTAGATAAAAGGGTCTCACTGCAGCATGCTTACATGCGCCGCAATTCGGATGCCTATAAGTAACAAGTAAACCTAATTTTTGGCGAGAAATGGGAGTATGTATTATTTGTGACATATGCAGGACAATGTTAATAAATGAGATGGATATAGAGCTCTTAAGTTAGTTACTTTAGTGAAAGATAATCAATTTGTCTCCCCTAATGAAAACTATAGAGAATTATTGTAAACTTCTCATATCATGACTTATGGTTATAGATGGAAGGGCATCTTAACCCTTCGTGTTTTCCATAGGTCCTATATACTCGTATTAACATTGTCCTACATATGTCATAAAGAATACATACTCCCATTAGGTATGATTTGAGGCATAGCAGCTAAGCCATTGGGAGGTGGTTAAGCCAATTTAGTTCTGGTGCTTACTATGGTTATAATTCATTTAAACTTACCATGTCAGTAAGTTAACTATGAGCCTCATGACCAACCGCGTGGACCAGTATGGATCAAAAGAACGTCCTGAAAATTAGCTCCAGCATTTAACAGAGATTACTGCTGAAGTTACAAATTTGGCCATCCACGCGCATACTTTCAGTCCTCAAGTTTATTAAGCATCTCAGACTGTTTGTTTTCTTGTGCCCGCTTCGCAGCATCAAGACACCCATACGGATGAATACAAATAGTTGCACTTATGCCTTTAGGCCCAAATGTAACTATAATGTATTTTCTTTTTAATATCTTAGTACTATTATTACAGTTTAGGCCGACGAACCATCTTCCCCAAAATGTAATTTGTCATTTGTTGGTCAACTCTGGTGCCAATCCCCTTTAATGGCGCCACATGTTTTGCATGGTTTTAATCTTTAGATTTTTGGACCTATTCTTTCCACGTGCGACATGCTCATGCTTTAATGCTCCATAAACGTGCACGGAACAAAATAAACGTGCATGGAGCAAAATAAACGTGCACGGAACAAAATAAGACCTTGGCAGTGTTTCTTGAGGCTTTAAAATTCTTTCCTGAAGTAGATCTTTTGGTTGATCATTGCACTACCTTAATACATTCCCTTTTCCCCCCTTTTGCCAAGTTATACTGAATATTGACATTTTGAATTATCAGGTAGCAGTTCAGATTATGCTATGGAGTTAAATCACACGGAACAACTTCACGAGAATGTACCTGTAATGCAAGGACAACAATATCCCGTGGGTTCATGTCTCTGAATTTTGAATCTTTGTTTCTCCGAGCATTTCTTTTGACATGTTATGAACACTTACACAGATGGCAAGGTCCGTTGGGTTTAATTTAGGAAATAGCTACCAACCAAATCGTCAGCAACATCTGCAGGGTGCTAATTCAGTAAGTTATATCAGAAATCCTTTGAAATAATCATCAAACAAAACATCTGTTGCATTGTCATGGTTCTGATAGGTTTCTATTTTGGCACGTCATATTCAGGTTTACTGCTCATATTTACCCATTAATACATAGAATAATCTTCATTATGTTTTGTCAGATTCAGAGCGCCGGACCTCAAAATATTGGACTAAGACCACTAAACTCTTCGAGTCAAACTTCTAATTTGGGATCATACGAGCAACTGCTCCAGCAATACCAGCAGCCGAAGGCTCAGAGTCCTTTCGGGTTGCAGCAGATGTCTTCAGCCACACAGCCATATGGGGATCATGGTCTAAAGCCCATTCTGGGAGGCCGAACACCACCTGATCCATACGGCTTGTTGGGATTGCTGGGAGTTATAAGGACGAATGATCCTGATTTGTCATCTCTTGCTTTGGGAATAGATTTGACAACGTTGGGTTTGAATTTGAACTCACCAGACAATCTGTACAAGACATTTGGCTCTCCATTTTCAAATGAGCCAGCAAAAGGAGATCCAGAATATCCTACTCCAGCTTGTTATGTGGCTGAGCAACCCCCAGCACTACAGGTAGCTGCCAATAACTGGCTATTTCTGTCTAATGAGATGTTCTAAACCCATTTTCAAGAAAGGCCGAGAATCTTTCTTTGATGCAGCCAGTTCATTTTATAATAAATATATTGTAACAAGTTCTGTCTTTGCAGCCTATGCATTTTCAGAAATTTCAGACACTCATACTGTTTTACATATTCTACAGGTACTTTCGCTACTTGAATGTATTAGGTTTGGCCATTAGTTTTGGTAAAATTTAAGGTTATGTTCTTTTGTCTTTGGTTTTCAGCATGCCGAAGGATGAAGCTCAAATATGTGCTGCCAATGAACTGTGAGTACATTGTTTCACTGGTTATCTCATTTAAATTTCTTGTTGTTAGATGTAATAATTGGATCGTCATGCATGCGCCTTGTTCATGTTCTGAATCTTTTACCAAAAAATGTGATCTTATTGCAGTAACATTTGATAAGGGGACATACTGCTATGTCCTGATCAAATGTACAACACTAAAAAAATATTAACTTATAACCTGTCAGATACTGGATCAGGCCCATTGACTGTCTTGGATCTATCACAAAAATTTAGTAACCTTTTGGGTTTATACATCTTCCTGGATGAATACTGTTTAGCTACCTGAAGCTGCGTGAATGTTTCCATTTCCATTTTCTTTGTTTTCTATATCAAATTATCAATATTTTCTATTATTTATTTTTGATGACTTTTTTTTGCTAAGTTGCACAAGTTATTTTTAGCATTGCTGCGCATCCTTCAAACTTCCTTGTAACCTATCCATTTTTAGCAGTACATCACAACTGAGCAGAGCTTCAGCCAGTTTATTTTTTGGTATATACTAATTCTTAGATATGTAATGCATGTGTATTGTTTTTGTCAGACATAATCGTGGATGGTTTTACCATAAAGAAGCGCAGCAATGGTTCACAAGAATTCCCAACATGGAGCCTATTGTCAAAACTCCTACATATGAACAGGGGTCTTTTGCCTTCTTTCATCAAGGCAATTGGGAAACAGTCCGTAAGGTACTTACATTGGCTGAATATCCAGCCTCTCTTGAGCACTTTTGCATATGATAGTTGAGCATGTGTGTTGCTGCAGGATAACTTTGTTCTCCATTATGAGCTAGTAGAGAAAAGGCCTAGTCTCCCTTCCGCGTCCCAAATTGTTAGGTGAAAATTTTCTGGGTAAGGACTTCCTGGCTACAAATATATTTTGGTTTTTGTTTCTGTGTATCGAGAAATCATCTCACTGTTGTATGCAATGCAATATAATTTTGTTTTTCAGGTACCTCCTGACTCTAGCTTTCTTGTACATGAATGGAGAGCCTTCTTTATAAACATAGTGTAGCGATATTGCCCTAACTTGTCAAGATAGGTACTGTCTTCTGCAGTGGAATACTTATATTGATGTCGGCAACTATTGGGTAGGAAGTAATGTTCCATGTGGCCATTTTAGGAAAGAAAATGTTTTTATTTAACTTAATAAAGGAAGCAAGCAGCTGCGGAGGGGGTCCTTGAACGCGTGTGGGTGAGCATGTGACACACACACATGCTGCTAGCCAACCGTGTGCTCGGTTCTCATTAGGAAAATAATATGTTAACGTTTTTCTATTAAACTTGCTACTGAAAAGTGAAACCTCCAGGGTTCCCTGTTGGCATGTACTTGACAATCCCTGATACCCATAGCTCATTAAATCAATTGGATGCATCTTAAGTTGACGTCTAATTTGTCAGATCCAAATATTTCCGCTTCTGCTAAGAAAAAGTGGGTGCTGTCTTTTGCAATGAAATGTGTACATTCATGAAGGTTGAACATCAGTTTGATTTATTCATTTACTTATTGGCAACCTACTTTATTAGGTAGGAAGACACGTTCTGTCTGGCCATTTTAGGGAAGATTTATTTTTTCTCAAACACAAAAAACTTGACCCATGGACAATAGCACCAGCGCATTTATTAATTTGTTTCAAAAAGAAGTGAGCACCTGCCGAGCCGGGGCCTCGAACACAGGTGGACGAGTGCTCGACTCGTGCTGCCAGCCAGCCGAGCACTTCTGGTTTCCGTTTGGAAAAGATAGTATGTTATTACGTTGTAGTTTCTATTAAACTCATAGCTGAAAAGTGAGAAACCTGGAGGGTCCCTGTTGCATTTATGTACTTGACAATCCCTTATACCTGTGGCTCATTTCATCAGCATGTTGTTTCTTTCAAACATGGCATGTTAATTTGGCAAAACCATTTATTTCCACTTATGTTCTGAGTAATGTAATGATTAAATGAGCTGGCTTGTTATATTGAGGCAAAATTGTTGTTGTTTACTGTTGAGTTTGGGATGCGATTCGATTTATTGACTTGGTTGACAGTCTATGTAGTGAATCAGAGAGCACCATGTCATGTCAGAGACGCGGAGAGGAGGCGGCTGCAGAAGGAGGAGAAAATGCCTTTGTAATTACAGTATATAGTTAGAAAAAGGATGGCACTGTCGTTAAACATTACCTAGCTTCTTCGTACATCATGGGGAGTTTGTCTGTAATGCTCCTTGACAAACAGTTTCGGAGTAGCCAGTCAGTCTGCAACTTAAATAGACCACAACGGAACAAAACAAAACAAATTGGTTTATCTTCTCTGGCAGTGGTAGAATTTTGTTGCTCGTTCGCTGTGAAATTCTGCTTACTTTTGATCAGCACTGCCACCTTGCTCAGCCGTAATTCTACTGAAAGGAATTTTTGGAAAAAGGTAGGTTCCAGCGAGGGTCCATTGCTAAGGTATTGTAGCTTCTCTAACATTCCTTCTATATGTTAGATTAGAGTATCAAGTTCCGATGTGGTGATGCTCGTGGGGGCAGGGTCAGGTGAGAGGAAACAAGAGAGACGGAGGTTGCGTCCCGCCTTCCTGCT
>NW_024115955.1:0-14035 GCF_003073215.2 Triticum urartu | reverse complement strand
TGGTGAGGCAACACATGTGGGGAATAAAAACACCTTTTCTTTCGAATTGGTGTGGTTTGAAAGAGAAGGTTTTTTTGGATCTAATAGCCAGGGAGTGGGCTAAATATGCATGAGGGAGAACGTCGGTTGAAAGATGGCAGAATAAGATAAGGCATTTAAGAAGTTTCTTATGTGGGTGGGCTAAGTATCTGAGTGGGATTTATAAGGTTGAAAAAGAAAGGCTCCTTCCACTTATTTAGTCCCTGGAATTAAAAGCCGAGTCCACAATTCTTGAGACCAGGGAGCTGGAAACTAAAGTGAACGCGGAAATGAGATTGAAAGAACTCCTGCGAGAGGAGGAATTGAAGTGGGCATTTCTTGCTAAGGTTCGCAAATTTTTCCAAGGGGACGATAACACGAAATTCTTTCACATGATCGCCAATGGCAAGCACCGAAAGGAAAGAATTTTTTATCTTGAGCAAGACGAGGGGACGATTTTAGGACAGGAAAAACTAAAATTGTACATAACCAATTACTACAAGCAACTGTTTGGGCCTCCGGAGGATAATTTCGTATCCTTGGATAAGTCGAGGGTTGAGGATGTTCCTCAAATTGCTGCGGATGAGAATGATATTTTGACCGCCCCATTTTCGAAGAAAGAGGTGTTTGATGCTATTTCACAAATGAAGAATAATAAAGCTCCAGGGCCGGATGGTTTTCTGATGGAGTTTTATAAAAAGTGCTGGCATATTATTAAAAGGGATTTGATACTGATGTTCCGTGATTTATTCTCTGGGCAGCTTCAGTTGTTTCATTTGAATTTTGGAACGATAACCTTGCTTCCTAAGAAAACAGAAGCCGTGAGAATTAAGCAGTTGAGGCCGATCTATCTTCTTAATGTAAGTTTGAACATTTTCACCAAGGTTGGGACTAATAGACTTACGCAGATTGCGCACTCTGTGGTGCAGCCGCCCCAAACTGCTTTCATGTCGGACAGAAACATCCTAGAAGGGGTTGTGGTCCTTCATGAAACACTCCTTGAAATTCACACGAAAAAACTAGACGGTGTTGTTTTCAATGTGGATTTTGAAAAAGTGTACGATAATGTCAAATGGCCGTTTCTTCAACAGGCCTTGCGTATGAAAGGTTTCGATCAGGTGTGGAGACACTAGGTAGAATCCTTCACACAAAAAGGGAGTGTTGGAATTAAAGTGAATGATGACATAGGCCACTATTTCAAAACACATAAAGGCCTGAGACAAGGAGATCCGATGTCACATATTCTGTTCAACATAGTGGTTGACATGTTTTCGATTCTAATAGGAAGAGGATGCTGGTCAGGTAGGTGGCCTGGTTCCTCATCTAGTTGATGGAGGTGTGTCTATCCTAAAGTACGCTGATTATACTATCATATTCATTGAGCATGACTTGGCAAAAGCGCGAAACATGAAGCTGGTACTATGCTTATTCGAACAATTGACCGGGTTAAAGATTAACTTCCATAAAAGCGAATTGTTCTGTTCTGGAAGAGCCAATGAGGAACAAGATGCATACAAACAATTGTTCGGGTGCGAATTGGGGGCTTTACCTTTCATGTATTTGGCTATACCAATTCACCATCGTAAGCTGACAAAGAGAGAATGGAAGTGCATTGAGGATCGATTTGGGAAGAAATTAAGCTGCTGGAAGGGCAAGCTAATGTCATACGGAGGCCGATTAATTCTCATTAATTCGGTTCTCACGAGTATGCCCATGTTTTTCTTGTCCTTTTTTGAGGTACCAGTTGGAGTTCGAAAAAGGCTTGACTTCTATCGATCACGCTTCTTCTGGCAGAGTGATGAACTAAAGCAAAAAATACAGACTTACTAAATGGGATATTATTTGTAGACTGAAAGACCAAGGAGGTCTAGGTATTGAAAATCTTAAGGTGAAGAACAAATATCTTCTTAGCAAGTCGCTGTATAAGTTATCTATTGAGACGGAGGCCACATGGGCGCAGATTCTACGTAATAAGTACCTTTACAACAAAACTTTGTCCCGGGTGACAGTGAGGCTGGCCGACTCGCCTTTTTGGAAAGTACTGATGAGAGTTAAATCAGCCTTTTTCAATTGGACGGAGTTTATTATTGGAAAGATACCACTACGAGATTCTAGGAGGATACATGGCTAGGGGAAACACTCCTCGCGCTTCAATATCCTTCACTTTATAGCAGTGTTTAGCGAAGAGACACTTACGTTCCAACAGTACTTCAGTCTTCTCCTCTCAATATTCTTTTGAGGAGGACGCTAGCCGGAAAATGCTAGGAAGCCTGGCTCTATCTCGTGAGAAGACTGATGGATGTTCAGCTTTCTGAATGGCCCGATCAGTTGTGCTGGAAGCTAACTAGGAATGGAGAGTTTATGGTTAAATCCATGTATCTGGATGTTATCAATTCTAGCTCTATCCCTAGTTCAAAACATGTTTGGAAAGTCAAAGTACCTTTGAAAGTTAAAGTGTTTATGTGGTCTGTACATAAACAAGTCATTTTAACTAACGACAACTTGGCAAAACGCAACTGGACATGATCCACAAGATGTAGTTTTTGTGATCGGGATGAATCCATCAAACACCTTTTCTTGACTGCCCTTTGCCAAATATCTTATGGCAGACGGTTCACGTAGCCTTTAATATTACTCCTCCGAATACTATCATAACGTAGTTTGGGACGTGGCTTGACAGGCTAGATTCCGAAACAGCGAGACACATTCGTGTAGTAGTATGTGCTTTATTATGGGTAGTCTGGACCTGCAGAAATGATTTGGTCTTTAACAGAACAATAAACATTCATTTTTTGCAGGTTATTTTCCGAGCTACCGTGTTGATCCGTATGTGGTCGCTACTCACTACGACGGTGGCGAGGGAGCGTATGGTTATTGGATCTATCCGATGGGAGATGGTAGCACGGGCTATTTTCAACCGGTTTGGATGGCGGTCATTTAATAGGATAGGCAATTAGTTTCCCTATCTTTCTTATGCCAGGCGGTTGTGGCTTTACCTTTACTTTTTCTGCTCTTTGTAAGCATTTATCGTTCTTTTGTTGGAGGCATGACGACTTTTGTTGGACCTATTTGCTTATTAATAAGTATGGCCGTATGCATCGTTCTGATGCAGAGGCCGGGGATCACCCCCTTTTCGAAAAAAATGTTAACAATTCATTAAATTTGTTTGTTTTTGTGTGCATTTCTCTATGATTCATGGGGTTTCTAAGTTTCGATCAACACCCACTTCTATTTCGGTGTCCGCTCTGTATTCACTCCATGTCTATTTGGTAGTATCTGTTTTCATATTCATTTTCGGGATTTCTATATTTGTTTCGGCATCTACAAAAGAAATATGAAAAAAATATGGTAGCATGCAGTTCTGTCATTTTCGTTTTGTTTTCATCCCTACTGTCAATACCCCGATGGTTCATAATTCTCAGGTAGGCCGTGATTCCGTGCGGTACAAGCACCTTGCCTGAGGTGACACTACAGTAAATGTCCAGAAGAAACATGCAAAACGAGGTATACTTAGATTATAAAGTGCATTCCCAATCGTGTGTTCAGTTTGAAGGAAGCGCGGAAGTTTTCCTGCCGCGAAGATGTGCAGTCATGATTTTTTTTTCAGTCGGTCACTATCGGCATAACTAAGGTTTCAGGGGTTTCTCGGGAGTAGTACACTGCTTCTCAATCAGAGTCCTTTTCATGCCGATGGTTTCACTGCCCCCGGTTTGACCAGTATTGATTACCTGGTACTATTTAAATGTGGTCGATTTCTTATGCTGGTGAGTACGTACGTATACATGAGAATAAGAAAAATCAATTAAGCATAAGGATGGTCTCGAACGGAGAAGATTCCGCCTCTTCACCTTCTTCATTGTCGTCTTCTTTTTCTTCTTCTTCTTCTTCTTCTTCTTCTTCTTCTTCACTATCCTATGCATAGTTGTCTTCATCAATGTGCTGCTCAGTGTCACTAGCCATGTCTCTAGGAGCGCGATCAACATTCAGCACCTAGGATATCATGTCTTGGAAGCTCTGCTGGAAAAACAATTGCGGGGTCAGATCTAGACACATAAAATTATCACGAAAACGACCTGGTGGATCAAACATGGGGTTTACCTTAGTAGGTGAATGGTCTTGATCACAAGGAGCCAGTCTCCTCGCCCTTTGCGGGTTGTCGCGCGCAGAGGTGATGGCCTTGATCTTATCCTCCACTGCCTTCTCGGTCAAATCCTCAAGGTGCACTCGGGTGGGGTCACTCGAACCCTCATACTCCAACATTGGGTGCGCCCCTCCCCTACAGGGGCTAGATTCGCCGACTGAGGAAGACCTCCAGCAGGTCCATCGTGTCGGCTCCAACTCTTACGATGCACACCTGGGCATCAACCAGAATCCCAACCTCTACCTTCTTCTGCTTTGCCATCTTAAGGGATGGCCGAGAAACTACTCTCTCACCCCGAATACGGTGGGAGACCAGTCGGTGACCCAACACTCGGCACGTCCTTACCGTAAAACCAGGTGTTCTACCAGCCTTTGACGGAGTCAGGGAAGCTCATGGATTGGAAGGAATTCTTACCCCTAAGCTGCATGCCTAACTCCCCGCATTGCTAGATGACATTGGTTTTGGCCGCTTTGGGTGGCCTTCTTCATGGTCATGGACTGGCAAGTAAAGATATGTTTAGACAAACCCAAGTGGGGGTGTCCGCCAACGAAGTTCTCGCAGAGAGGAATGAAAGCCGACAGGTAAATTACCGCATTCGGTGGGAGATGTTGTAACTATGCCCCAAAGAAATTTAGAGAACAGCGGAAGAAATGGTGGGGTGGAATGGACAAACCTCGCTCCATGTGAGTGACAAGGAGGACACACTCATCCTGGTGCGGCGCAGGCTCCATCTCGTCCGCCTCCGGTACCCTCCATCCCTCCTCAGGAATCAGCCCGTCGGCGACGAGCTCCAGCACCAGCTTCTTGGAGACCTGCGACGGGATCCAATCCCCCTGGTTTCGGCCCGGCGGAGGCCCGACACTAGACAATGAACCCTGCTACGACTTCTTAGCCCGCTCGAGCTTCGTCCTCGTATTCTTCCCCATTCCCCTCCATCCCTCCTCAGGAATCAGCCCGTCGGCGACGAGCTCCAGCACCAGCTTCTTGGAGACCTGCGACGGGATCCAATCCCCCTGGTTTCGGCCCGGCGGAGGCCCGACACTAGACAATGACCCCTGCTACGACTTCTTAGCCCGCTCGAGCTTCGTCATCGTATTCTTCCCCATTGGCTCGGGGCGCTTTGGTGCGCATATTGGAAGTGTGGGTGACGAATTCGTCGAAGTGGGTGAGTGGGTGATGCTCTCCTGAATTTTATAACACAAGTAAATCCGCCCCACGAATCGTCAGCCATTGATGTCTAGATCCAACGACGTCTACGACACTCGCGACATAGAGGAAGTGGTGCACGTGGCAGATTTTTGTGGCGGAAATCGAGGCGACACGGCCCACCTTCCCCACTAACCACGGCGTAAACGCTTCCATGTACAAGCAAGTTTTTGAATCGCAGGAATTCTTCCGTGGATTGGTCCGATTGATCACTGCGGATTTCTTCTTGAGAACCACTCGGTCTGCCAAGCACCCTCCAATGGTAGTCGTTCACTTGGATGCACTATCAAAGAATGGGATGAGCTCAATGCTCCTCTACAGATTAACTTGGCCCTTCTTCTAGGCTCCAAGGTGTGAGTCTCACAAACTTGGTCTCGAAGATGGCATGTGCTGGCGTTCCCCCGGGAGAGTAAGTGGCATTTCTCCGGAAAGCCAGCCCACGTGTAGGCATCGACACTCGAGTTTCATGACATGTCCACACTCAGATCAGTAGTCTATCTCTTTTGAGAGACATGCGAGTACCACCAAGCTCTTTACTCAGCCGTCAACGTAACCCTGATTAGTCTGAACACTCTAGTCCAGAATCGGTTGTGGTTTCGCTCAGGCCACGATGGGCTAACACTTGACGACAGATTCTGAGTGCTTCCGCAGCACTCAGTCCTAGTCAAGGGTTCGACTGATTGGTCCTACGAAACCTCACCCGATTCGGGGGCTAATTATGGAGTCACCTACTAAGACTAGGGTCAAGGATCGGACATCCTGGGCCCACCTAGGGTCCCCACACTACCATTGCAAGGTTCCTAAACCATAGGTGCATTTGAATGCCCGCTTCTAGATATCCCCTCGGATATGGTCCATCCACTAGGATGGGAATAGCTCACTTGGACGTCTAACCACCAGCCAGCCTCGCTCACTAGCATTCGTACATAGAAGGCGAAGATGGGATGCGGGAGTTGCAATGTTCGAGGGGCTTGACAGCATGCTTCAAGTGTAGTTACAATGGTAGTTACCAGTAACGCCTGTAATAATCCTCCTCCTTACCTCCCTTGTAACGTAGCCTTAATGGGAAAAGACACGCTCTATATAAGCCGTTCCCCGACGATGTGACAAGGGTTTGCAACCCTTCTGTAAAGAGACACCCCAGAGAAAACATAGCCTCAGGGCTCGAGATGTAGGACTTTTACCTTTCCACGAGGGGCTTTAAATCATAAAATATGAGTGCCACACCTGTGCCGCAGCTAGATTCTGCCCCTATTCATACCCCTAGGACTCACTGTCAGATTCGTTGCCTCGACAAACACGTGTCGCAACTTAGAGATGACACATGGTTCCGTTGGTGAATAAGAAATTGACATGTGAAAAATCGCCATTGATCAGGGTTGTTAACAGGTATCGGATCCAAAACTGGGACCAGATGGCTTAACGACGACCCGTTACGGTGGGTGCCACGTGTCGGTTACTCATGACGAAATCAGTTTTATGACGCGTCATTTATCGTCTTCGAAGTAAACACTTCTGTGATGATAATTTGAGTATTGTCACGGAACACTTCTACGATAGCACATGTATGATTATTTCAATTCTGTGATAAAATCGTCACCAATGTATATTCGTGACGGAATACATGACCTACTATGTAAACACGTATTCATCACGGAAGTGTTTTTTTAATGTATGCATATGAAGAGAGAAAAAAACGAAGGATCACGTGAAGCTTTTTATGTCCGGACTCCAGTAAAGCCCCAGGTTTGTCTATAGGATATCGGAGTACCGTAGAAGTTTCTCAGCCTCCAAGATGTGTAATCATGATCTTTTTGTGTCGGTTTCACTATCGGCATAAGTAAGGGTTGGTGGTTGATTACAATTTGTCCGGACTTCGTGTTTCTCGGGAGTACACTTGTAACAATACTATTATATAGTGCTTTCCAATCAGAGTAGTTTCATGCCGACTGTTTCACTGTTCCTGTTTGACCAGATTTGATTACATGGTACTGTTTAAATGTGGTCCATTTCTTCGGTTGCTGAGTACTCCCTTCATTAAGTATTTTTTAGAGAATTCAATAGACTATATACAGAGTAAAATGAATGAATACACGTTCTAAAGTACGTCTATGTATATTTGTATGTAGTCCTAATTGAAATCTCTAAAAAGATTTATATTTAGAAATGAAAGGAGTAATACATACATATACATGAGATTAGGGAAATCGATTAAGCATGTGGACACGAATCAATTAACCTTGTGGACACGTAGGGTAGTGCTCTCTTAATTTTGACAATACCACTTACGCTATCTGTAGAGTTTGAAGAGAGAGAAATGAAAAAGTAGCCTTGTCTTCACTTAACTAATAGATGATCTATAATATAAGTCAAAATTTCTCCATTTTATGAGATGCTTGTTAAGATGTGATCAAAATTTATATCAGCTAACTTCTGAGAGAGCGGAGCAGAGCACAAGCCAGTCGTCGAGAGATTTGGGATGTAACATAGCAGGGTGGAGTTTGAAGTTAGTCCATATTGGCTCGTCCCGTGTCAGAGACGCCTGTGAGGGGGGACGGGGGCTGAAGTTTTGCTGGCAGGCGCTCGTGATTTTTTCCCCTTCATTTTGAAGGGGTTTTTCACGTTAAAATCTCATATTCCCAGCGATTGATTCGTTCTTCTGCGGTTTATACTCTATCATATCTCTAACAATGGCTATTCTTACCCCTTCGCTAGGTGATGTGGACCGGATAACCCTAAACTTTCTTATCAAACCACTACAATACACCATGTGATACTAATAACTAATTAATCACGTAAGGGCGTTTACGTGTGGTTAACCTCTTCAGTTTCCCATGATATAAGGACGAAATGAATTATGGTGTGACTACAGATCTAGATGTGATTTTTTCTTCTAGAAATGGATGTTGAAACCCCCGGCGTCTGCATAAAAAAATGATGCACACAGTCATTTTCTATTAAATTATGCAACAAAGCCTGGCAAAAAGATTACATTGATCAACCCAAAGCCATCTTGTGTTGCGGCAACTATTGTTGCCATGCAAGTTCAATGATGAGGGTGTCCACCATCGGGGCCAAGTGCCCTGACCTCTCACCGAAGCCCCACCATCTATGATCCAGAGGCCTCACCAAGCAGACCAGGAGTGAGACGAGAGCACAAAACCGGTCCAGTAGACCCTCAGCGCGTACCGCATGTGCATACACCAGAAACCACCGCTGCTGCCATCTCTCAACCTATCTTCAGGATAATGAACCACACATAACCCTTGTTGAGCCTGCCGTCAACATCGCCAAATAGCGCCATCACCCTACACGTGTCCATCATCACGCATCCGTCACCGAGACTTTGCCACGCCACGCCACCGTAACCTACCATGATCGATGCGGTAGATGCAACACCGCTCCACCTCCTGGCCCCTCTAGCCAAAACCTCCTCCAAGAAGATGCCCCATGGACAGAGAACGGCAACGAAGGCGCTGCCATTGTCCGATCTGGGATACTCAGACCTAGGGTATGCGTGGAGTAGCCCAAGTGAGGTGACGAAGACTACAACACGATGCCTTCAAAAGGGAAATGATGCCTAAGATGTCGCCATCGCCTGGAATGACCACAGCCAGCACGTGCACCACTTTGAACTACCTACGAATTGGATTCCTGCGTTGCTGCACCATGAAAGAGCACACAACTGCCGGAACGTCTGCAGTGAGACTCTAACAGCCCCTCACTGGCACCTCTACGCTCCGCCGGCCGACCAAGAGCGACACCGACGACGAATCTAGGCAGGGATCATACCCACGACCCACCGCCAACAAACCATCGCTAGGACATGCTATGGAGGAGGACTGCCTTCGCCACACATCCAGGGGACGTCGCTCTAGCCATCGTGTGTGATGTTCCCGCAGGCACCGAACAAGCCACACAAGGGGGTGACCGACGCGAACCACCCGCTTAGGCACCTTTGGTGTTGGGCCCCCTCCACGGCAGCGGTAGGGGAGACGCCGGGGTCGGGGTGCTTGGTGCTAGGGTTGGACCCTGGCGTCGCCCTGTGAGCGACGCGAGGAACATTTGTTAGTTCCTTCCATCTAGATGGAAATTATTTAAGTCTTATATTATTCCTACACCATTTGTTTGGAGATTTGTGAGGATATTTTTAATTAATTAAATGATGTAGAGCTAGAGAAGAATTCATTAATTCTCGTATAGATGAGAATTAGCAAATCTGTATTAACTAACCATGTGGATGACTATAAGCCGTTCTAGATGGTCTCATTAACAATGCCTACATGTGATCGTTTGCTGGCATAATTAACTTCTTCCACTATAAATACCCGTGCAGCGCGCTCCCTAGTCTCTCCATCTCCCACTGCATTATTTTGATCGCCGAGAAGCTAAGACCTAGGTGAGCAGAGTACCCTAGGCTAAACACGCATACATCATTGATGCACCTGTGCTTCAGTTTGCGATCCACTACAGAGTCCCTGAAGGCCAGAAGCAGCTGTTAGGTGTAAGCTCTTGTGAAATCCTTGCTGCCATCTCACATATACATGCTTATATAAGTCATGCATTCGTTGTGGAGAGCTACATATATTCTGGGTCAATATAATGCAGGTCCTTTTTCGTAATAACAAAAATTGATCGGAGTCGTCCTATATATATTCCATGGAAGTATAGCTAGCAGTATAACAACATACTACCTCTGTCCTAAGTTACTTGTCATAGAAATGAATGTATCTAGACGTAATTTCAGTTTTAGATGCATCCATTTCTGTCCATTTCTACGACAAGTAGTTCAGGACGGAGGGAGTATGTAAACTGTTTATAATAGTACCAGACTTGCCCTTAAAGAGCGAAATTCCTTGCCAGGCAAGTTCCAACCTGCACGGAAGGCGTAACTTTTTTGCAGAAAAATGGGGTCATACTTAACCATATATATATAGCTTTCTTCTATCTCAAAATTTTTTTTTATTAAAATTCTAGCAATCTATATCTATATATCTTATATATAAAAACCTAACTAACAAGCATTAATAGATGTGGGATAGTCATTTTTTTACTCTCACAGTGAGCTACGTCGTCAAAATTGTTGTTGCCATGCAGCATGCATCAATGCATTTAAGTGGGGGTTTAAATCTTGGATATTTTGAATCTTAACAGATCAAGTTATATTCAATGAAATATTTAAAATTTAGTTTTCAATTTCACGGTACGAGAGTAGTATCATCTATTATTTGAATATTTAGGATCTCAGACCCATCTCAAATATACCACAAGTTTACGTTTTGGACAACACATTGTCTAGAAAACATAACCATGGACGCCTACTTGCAAGACCCGACAAACTGCAATATTATGAAAATTAGTATTCCTGAGACATACCTACATATATAATTGTCAAGGATATAGTGGAGTCTAAATATTTTAAAGGCTCTCACAGTGAGCTACGTCGTCAAAATTGTTGTTGCCATGCAGCATGCATCAATGCATTTAAGTGGGGGTTTAAATCTTGCATATTTTGAATCTTAACAGATCAAGTTATATTCAATGAAATATTTAAAATTTAGTTTTCAATTTCACGGTACGAGAGTAGTATCATCTATTATTTGAATATTTAGGATCTCAGACCCATCTCAAATATATGACAAGTTTTCGTTTTGGACAACACATTGTCTAGAAAACATAACCATGGACGCCTACTTGCAAGACCCGACAAACTGCAATATTATGAAAATAGTATTCCGGAGACATACCTACATATATAATTGTCAAGGACATAGTGAAGTCTAGATATTTTAAAGGATATATGTCCGGATGGTGGGCCAAAACATACCTTAGCATTTTCTGAGTCAAAACGAAAACTTGTTGTTGGTTAGAATGGCTGCCAATATTTTGCCTTTCCAATACATCTCTGGCAACTAGTTCACTTTGCTTGCCAATGTTGGCGAATTTATGGGCAAGGAAAAGTTTGTGTAAAAATTTGGGTACCTGAATATTTGGCCTATTTTTGTGGTAGTTTTAATTTTTGGAGCACATGTGATTACTTACAAGATGTATGTAATCACATGTGCTCCAAAAACGAAAACTACCACACAGAGACACATTAACTATTGATGGGTGCT
Organism: Triticum urartu; assembly: GCF_003073215.2. Classification (NCBI taxonomy): domain Eukaryota; kingdom Viridiplantae; phylum Streptophyta; class Magnoliopsida; order Poales; family Poaceae; genus Triticum; species Triticum urartu. The sequence goes on along the minus strand of NW_024115955.1, from coordinate 2,554 downwards.
GATGGGTGTCTCGCGTACTCACAAGCTACAACTTAGTTACTAACTTGTTTTACCATGTTCTTACAGTATTACGTACCCCGGCAATCGCATCTGGAGTGCAAACATGGAATTGACAAGAATCATTTGGCTAGCATCTTTTCCTATTTTGGTCACAATTGTGTTCACCAGAATGGCGTGGCTACAGCGACGAGCGATGTTCTCCCCAACAACCAATCGGTCACCACCTCTGCCGCCCGAGGCCGCAGGGGCTCCCCTTCTTGGGATCCTCCCATCACTTCTCACCAAGGGCCCGCTGCAAGTGATCCGCGATGCCCACACAGAGATGGGGAGCGTGTTCACAGTGAGACTGTTGCATCGCAAGGTGACCTTCCTAGTTGGGCCAGATGTGTCGAGCCATTTCTTCCAAGGGCTCGACTCGGAGATCAGCCAGGACGAGGTTTCACAGTTCACCATTCCGACCTTCGGCCCCGGCGTCGTCTTCGACGTAGATTTCGCCACTCGTCGCGAGCAATTCCGCTTCTTCGGCGATGCGATGAAGCCGGCCAAGCTTAGGAACTACGCTCGCCTCATGGTGCAAGAAGTTGAGGTAGGAAATAATTAAGATGGCATCGTCTTTAAGTACATATAGTTGTCTCGATCGTTTAGAAAGTCTGATGTGATGTCTACTATGTACTACTTTTGTATGTTATTATTGCATAAGGAATACTTTGCGAGATGGGGACCAACCGGCACGGTTGACTTGAAGAAGGAGCTGGAGCACCTCATCAAGCTCGTCGCCAGCCGGTGCTTGTTCGGGGAGGAGGTCCGGGCCAAGATGCTGGGTGAGGTCGCAACGCACCTCCATGAACTCAATGACAGCATGCGTCTCGTCACCAACCTATTCCCGCACCTGCCGATCCAGGCGCACCGCAGACGCGACACGGCGCGCGCTAGGCTCGGCGTGATATTCTCCGGCATCGTCAGCTCCCGCAAAACAAGCTACCCCGATGGTGGCCCAAACGACATGCTGCAGTGCCTGATCGATTCCAGGTACAAAGACGGCCGCGCCACCACCGAGACAGAGGTCGCCGGGATGCTGGTCTCGGCGCTGTTCGCGGGGCAGCACACAAGCTCCAGCACGGGCACGTGGACTGGAGCGCGCCTCCTCGCGCACGCCAATGGCAATCACCTGCGCGCTGCCGTCCAGGAGCAGAAGCAGATTGTGGAGCGGCACGGGGACCGCGTGGACTACGAGGTCCTGCAGGAGATGGACACCCTCCACCGCTGCGTCAAGGAGGATCTGCGGCTCCACCCGCCGGCGATGATGCTGCTGCGCCACGCGCGGCGGAGCTTCACCGTGCGAACCAGGGAGGGCGACGAGTACCAAGTCCGGGAGGGGCGTACGGTCGCGAGCCTGCTGGTGATCCACAACCGTCTCCCGCATGTGTACAAGGACCCGGAGAGGTACGAGCCGGACAGGTTTGCCGTTCGATCTGGACGGGCATAACCATCAGATATGTCCTCTCTCCCCTTTCATCATCCTCCCCCACGAAAAAAAGAGGAGAAAAAGCTAGCGCCACCGCCGCCGCTTGCTGGATCCCGCACACAGACCCAGACCCATGCTGCCCTCGTTTTGCACCAATGCTGCCCTTGCTCGCCGCCTCGCTACCGCCGGCTGCCGCACCATCTTCGTCGCCTCTTGCGTTCCTCGCCGGATCCACAGATGCGGCTGCGTGTACGACCGGGTTGCAGCTCCGGTGGCGACAGTCGCCGGCCGCAACACTCGTTGGCAAGCTCGCAGTGTACCTCGCCTCGGTTGCCATCCATGGTTGTAGCACTCTGGTGCGTCACCCCGCCCTCGCTATCGATGCTCGCTGCATGAGTTTCCAAGAACAAAATGGCCACTAGTTGCACCATAAAACGAATGTAGCAAATAAACATGTCGGTCGTACCAAAAAGCATCCACGGTTGTAGCAAAAACATTGTTGTCGTCGCCGCAGGTCGCAACTCACCATGAATGGACGTAGCAAAAGCATTTGCTGGTTGTAGCAAAAATCAACGACGGTTCCAGCAAATCATCATCGTCGCCGTGACGGGCGCAGCTCCGCCGTGAATTGAACGTAGCAAAAACATTTGCCCGTTGTAGCAAAAATCGACAATGGTTGTAGCAAAAAAAATGCATGTGATGGCTCCAGCAAAACACAAAGCCGATGGTAGCAAAAAAATTGGCCGTTTCCACCAAAAATCTAAAGATGATGGTAGCAAAAAAAGATCCGTGGTTCCAACAAAAAAAATGAGATGATGGTAGCGAAAGTTGATGCTGATTCAGCAGAAAAACAAAACCGATGTAGCAAAAAGAAATTGGGGGTTGTTCCCTGCACATGACAACGCCGCCCGGTGGCCGCCGGCGATGCTGTGGCTGGTGGCAGCAATTCTGTGGCCGGTTGTAGCACATGCAGATGCGGGCTCCAGCAAAAATTCTTTCACGCGCAGCCATCACCGGAGAAAGGTGGAGCTACGGCCATGGCGGGTTGCAGGCTCGCAGCACCATAGGACAAAAAAGAAAAGGAAGGAG
>NW_024115954.1:0-73525 GCF_003073215.2 Triticum urartu | reverse complement strand
CCGTAACTCTCCGATACTCCAAAAAATACCCGAATCACTCGGAACCTTTCCGATGTCCGAATATAGTCATCCAATATATCGATCTTTACGTCTCGACCATTTCGAGACTCCTCGTCATGTCCCCGATCTCATCTGGGACTCCGAACTCCTTCGGTACATCAAAACTCATAAACTCATAATATAATTGTCATCGAAACCTTAAGCGTGCGGACCCTACGGGTTCGAGAACAATGTATACATGACCGAGACACGTCTCCGGTCAATAACCAATAGCGGAACCTGGATGCTCATATTGGCTCCCACATATTCTACGAAGATCTTTATCGGTCAGACCGCATAACAACATACGTTGTTCCCTTTGTCATCGGTATGTTACTTGCCCGAGATTTGATCGCCGGTATCTCAATACCTAGTTCAATCTCCTTACCGGCAAGTCTCTTTACTCATTCCGTAATACAAAATCCCGCAACTAACTCATTAGTTGCAATGCTTGCAAGGCTTAAGTGATGTGCATTAGCGCTCACTCGGGCCAAGTCCTCCTGGGCCGCTGCAGGTTGCTGCAATCAGGCCCGTGCATATTTTTTTCCAGTCTGTGTATTTTAGCCTTTTCAAGTGCATTGCATATTTACATAAATGACACTCTTTTGTATTGTTAATAACTAAATATGCATGCATCCAAATTAGACAAACTATATATGTAAAATGCTTAGAATTTTATCTAGTTTTACAATATTAAACTTTCATCCATGTTAAAAATGTTTTACTTGTTGTTTGATTAAGTTTGCTTAAATAACATGCTAAAATGTTTTATTTCATAACTAAATAACCGTAGCTCCGAATTAAATAAACTATATATGTAACTAGTTTAGAAAAATGCATAGATTAACTTGGTGCACTTTATTTTCATGTTTAACAACAATAAAATATGGTTTAGGGCAGAACAGTACCAACTCTTAAATTTGCATATCAGGATTTTCCGGAATTGTTGTTTGTTGTTTCCAGCCTCATTTAAACTTGCCTAAATAGTTAGTCTATTTATGCTTCACCCTCTTGCCATGTTTAATAACATTTAATATTGTTGAGTAGCATAAACGGGATTGAACTAAATAATGGAATGTGGTGTTTCGTCAATATGCAACTCGTTGCATATTGAGCTCCACTTAATCTGTAGTATCATTTGTTGCACTTTGCCATGCCATGACTCTTTAACCGGACATGCGTCATACTTGATTGTGCATCTTGCCATGATTATGCTTGTTGGTTTACCATGTTGTTTGCTCCTTTCCGGTGTTGCTTCTTCTTGTTAGTTCTGGTAACGTCGCGTTTGTGAGGATTCATTTGACTACGTCTGTTTGTCTTCTTCATGAACTCGTTATTCTTCCTTGCGGGATTTAAGGCATGATGACCATACCCTCGAAATCACTTCTATCTTTGCTTGCTAGTTGTTCGCTCTATCGCTATGTCGCGCTACCTACCACTTGTTATATCATGCCTCCCATATTGCCATGTCAAGCCTCTAACCCACCTTCCTAGCAAACTGTTGTTTGGCTATGTTACTGCTTTTGCTCAGCCCCTCTTATAGCGTTGCTAGTTGTAGGTGAAGTTGAAGTTTGTTCCGTGTTGGAACATGGATATGTTGGGATATCACAATATCTCTTATTTAATTTAATGCATTTATATACTTGGTAAAGGGTGGAAGGCTCGGCCTTATGCCTGGTGTTTTGTTCTACTCTTGCCGCCCTAGTTTCCGTCATACCGGTGTTATGTTCCTTGATCTTGCGTTCCTTGCGCGGTTGGGTGTTATGGGAACCCCTTGACTGTTTGCCTTGAATAAAACTCCTCCAGCAAGGCCCAACCTTGGTTTTAACATTTGCCACCTAAGCCTTTTTCCCTTGTGATGAGGACATGACTACCTTGGATACGACCAAAAATATGGCATACATGCATATTTGTCAGGTGATTTCTAATGCAAACTATTCAATAATCTATTTATGTTATCCAGAACAAAAATACTTCATACACTTTTGTGTTTTGTCTAATTGCAGGTGTATGGGACATTTGTACAATCCACATATGAAGATAAGGGAAAAGGAGAAGTTTAGGTTGTGTTCAAAAAGTCCTCTCACGTCACTTTTGGGCCAAGAGAAGATAGAGTCCAAGTCTCTCACGTTCTGGATTCAGATTCGGACTGCACAGACATACCTGACTCAAAACGCCAACAACTTTTTCATACGGACTCCGAATTGGGTGATTCTTTTTTTGTTGGAAACTAGATTTCGTGCTCTTTCCAACCCAATTGGATTCACCTTCAAATTCATCCGGAGCGTTGAGTTACGGACGAAACAATCTGACGTTGCAGCAGAATCCGAGTCAAACTACAAGCCCAAAGGTGTTGCATCACCTCCACTTGGGCCCATGAGCCTTGTACGACCTAGGGTTAGTTTTAGGCTGCCTTGGGACGTCCTCCCACCTCCTTGGCCGCCACCCCTTGCTCCTATATAAGTAGATCCATCTAGTAGCTTTTTCCTTGGGATTTGTTTAGTTAAAAGTTAGCCATTGCAACTTCGTGTACTTCGTTTGTGTCCAACGACCAGACCAAGACCGCTTACGGATCCCCACCATTATCAATACTTCATATATATTTGCGATATTCAGATTGCTTTATCATATTCTTGCTCGTTCTTCGATTGCTTGCAGGAATAGACCTTCGTGGTCAGGCTGACTGTGCTTCCAGCATCGTCAGTAACCTCAGGAGATTGGTTTAGCGGTTGCTAAGGCGCAATGTCGTGCACGTTTGTAGTCGGATCGTCAAATTCATCTCCACCAAATCGATAGTTATCATCTCATCAAAAGATCGGGACCCTCGCCTCTATCAAGTGGTATCAGTTTTCAGGTTGCTCGGTGAGAATTTCCAGTTTTCCTAGATTAGATTTATTTTCTTACCTATTGTCCAAGAAAAAGCCACAAAAAAGAGTTAGATCTATTCATCCTTGGTCCAAGCCAGTCTGAGCCTTTGCAATTTTCTTTTCATTGCTTGCATAGTTGAATTATCGGTTGCATCGTCGTGTCGAGTTGCTGGTCTTAGTGTCTAGTTCGTTTAGAGTTTCGAGTTCTGTTCACATTAGTCACGCCACCGCTGCATCATTATCTCTTCCGCTGTCCACCACCCATCCATCAATTTCCACCACGTGCTACCCACCATTCATTGTTGATAGAGGCAAAGGTGTCCCGATGTTTCGATGAGATGGTGGCTATCGTTTTCTGTGGGAGTCGACCTTGACGATCCGACTACGAACGTGCGAGACGTCGCGCCTTAGCAATCGCTAAACCAACTTCCGAGGGGTTATTGACCATGCCGGAGCACAATCAACCTGACCACGAGGGCCTGTTTCCTGCGAGCAAACGAAGAACAAGCAAGAAATTGAGATTGCAATCTGGATATTGCGAATATAAGATGAAAGTTTATTGATCAAGGTGGGGTTCTGTGACGTCTTGGTCTGGTCGTTGGACACAAACGAAGTACGCGAAGTAGCAGCTATGGCGAACTTTTAATCTAAACAAAACCCAAAGTCTAAACGACGCCCTAAGGGCTGTATATATGGAGGAAGAGAGGGGAATTTCGTGGCCCTTGAGGGTGGGGTCCGAAACCAACCCTAACTCTTGTTTCCCCACACATACGGACTCTAAAAATAGCCTATACTTAAGTATTTCGAAATTACATGGGCCTGGCCCATTAATAAGGTGACGCAGCACCTAGAATAGCCTATGGACGAATATTATGAAGTGGCATCTTGTATATTTCGTCCATGGCTTCATGCACTCCTTATGGCGGCTTCAAAGTCCTGAAATCATCACTTGTAACTCCGTTCTTGATCCCCTTGCGCATGCCATCAACTTCATGCGTGTTCTTGCTCCAATGTTCATCCTTCTCCAAGCTAGGCCCTTCATTTGAAAGCAAAACAAATGTATCCAATTTAGGCAGCATCATAATCTCATGAACATTAGAATCATTACCAAGAAACGAAAGTACCTGGTAATTTAATTGGCGTGCGCGAGCTCTAGTAATTGGTCCAGTATATGTAACAGTAGGGGCTGTGGGTGTAACAATGGTATTGATGTCCTCATCATCCTCCCCTTCTTGAAATGAAGTCGTCCTCGACGGAAGCTCATCTTCCTCACCCAAATAAGGCTTCAAATCTGCAATATTAAAAGTGGGACTAACCCCAAAATCTGCAGGTAGCTCAAGTTTATATGCATTATCATTTATTTTCTCTAAAACCTTAAAAGGACCATCAGCACGTGGCATTAGCTTTGATTTGCGCAGATTAGGAAATCTATCCTTACGCAAATGTAACCAAACAAGATCTGTAGGTGCGAACACAACATGTTTTCTACCCTTATCTCCAGCAAGTTTATATTTAGCATTCATACGGTCAATGTTTTCCTTAGTTAACTCATGCATTTTTTAAATCAATTCAGCAAGTTCTTCAGCATCAAAATTAACCTTCTCCAAAGATGGAAGAGGCAACAAATCAATAGGTGCACGAGGTAGGAAACCATACACAATTTCAAAAGGGCACATCTTAGTAGTAGAATGCAATGAACGATTATAAGCAAATTCAATATGAGGCAAACATTCTTCCCACATTTTCTTATTCTTCTTCAAAACAGACCTAAGCATAGTAGACAATGTTCTATTGATTACTTCAGTTTGTCCATCAGTTTGGGGGTGACAAGTAGTACTAAAAAGCAGTTTAGTCCCCAACTTAGCCCATAAACATCTCCAAAAGTGGCTAAGAAATTTAGTATCACGATCTGGAACAATAGTATTTGGCACACCATCCAAGCGAATAATTTCATGAAAGAACAAATCAGCAACATTAACAGCATCATCGCTTTTATGACATAGTATAAAGTGTGCCATTTTCGAGAACCTATCCACGACAACAAATATGCTATCCCTCCCCTTCTTCGTTCGAGGTAAACCTAAAACAAAGTCCATAGATATATCCTCCCAAGGAACACTAGGTACAGGCAAAGGCATATATAAACCATGAGGATTGAGTCGTGACTTAGCTTTTTGACATGTAGTGCAGCGAGCAACAAAACGTTGAACATCTCGTCTCATCTTTGGCCAAAGGAAATGGGTAGCAAGTATATCTTCCATCTTCTTGATGCCAAAGTGTCCCATTAGTCCTCCTCCATGCTCCTCTAGCAACAACAAAAGACGAACAGAGCTATCTGGAATGCATAGCTTGTTAGCACGGAAACACAAATCCATCGTTAAGAACGAACTTGTTCCAAGTTCTCCCTTCCTTACAATTCTGCAATACATCTTTAAATTCAGCATCATGCAACATATTGATCTTTGATGGTCTCCAAACCAAATATTTTAAAGTCAAGTTGTGAAAGCATAGTATAACGACGAGACAAGGCATCAGCAATAACATTTTCTTTACCCTTCTTGTGTTTAATCACATAAGGGAAAGTCTCAATGAATTCAACCCATTTAGCATGTCGACGGTTCAGTTTTGCTTGACTTTTAATGTGTTTCAAAGATTCATGATCAGAATGTATAACAAATTCCTTGGGCCATAAATAATGTTGCCATGTTTCTAAGGTCCGAACAAGAGCATATAATTCTTTATCATAAGTAGAATAGTTCAGACTAGGCCCACTCAATTTTTCAGAAAAGTATGCAACAGGTTTTCCATCTTGTAATAACACACCTCCTAATCCAATTCCACTAGCATCACATTCAAGCTCAAAAGTCTTATTGAAATTAGGAAGTTGGAGTAAAGGAGCATGTGTCAACTTATCTTTCAATACCGTGAAGGCTTCTTCCTGTGCGGTACCCCAAACAAAAGGTACATCCTTCTTTGTAAGCTCGTTGAGAGGTGCAGCAATGGTGCTGAAATCTCTCACAAAACGCCTATAGAAACCAGCGAGGCCAAGGAAACTCCTCACTTGTGTGACCGTTTTGGGCTGCGGCCAACTCTCAATAGCTTCAATCTTGGCTTTATCAACTTCAATTCCATGTGGAGTAACAACATAGCCAAGAAAAGATACTCGGTCGGTGCAAAAGGTGCACTTTCCAAGGTTACCAAACAAACGTGCATCACGTAGAGCAATAAAACAGCACGTAAATGTTCCAAATGTTCCTCCAAAGATTTTGCTATAAATCAATATGTCATCAAAGTAAACTACCACAAATCGTCCAATGAAAGCACGTAAAACTTTGTTCATTAACCTCATGAAAGTACTAGGTGCATTAGTTAACCCAAAAGGCATGACTAACCACTCATATAATCCAAACTTAGTTTTAAATGTTGTTTTCCATTCATCTCCCAATTTCATACGAATTTGATGGTACCCACTACGCAAATCAACTTTGGAGAATATTGTAGAGCCACTCAATTCATCAAGCATATCATCTAGCCTAGGAATAGGATGACGATAACGAATAGTAATATTATTAATGCCTCTACAATCAACACACATACGCGACGTACCATCCTTTTTCGGCACTAAAATGATAGGAACAGCACAAGGACTAAGGGATTCGCGTATATAACCTTTGTCGAGCAGCTCCTGTACTTGACGCATAATCTCCTTCGTCTCCTCTGGATTGGTACGGTATGGTGCACGGTTGGGTAACTGATGCACCGGGAATTAAGTCAATTTGATGCTCAATCCCGCGAATAGGTGGTAATCCCGGTGGCACGTCTTGTGGAAAGACGTCAGGCGAACTCCTGCAAAATGTTAGTGACAGCAGGAGGCAAAGAGGAAGGCACGTCCTCGAATGAAAATAATGCCTCTTTGCACACAAAAGCATAGCAAACAGATTTGGTGAAATCTAGATCATCAATATCAGATTTGGTGGCAAGTAAACATGCACTTTTCAATTTAATTTCAGAAGCAACACTAGATGGTTTATTATTAGGCTGTATTTGTTGCTCAAATTCTTTTGCCACAATCTGATTTTTCACTTTTATTTTTCTCCTGTTTTGCTTTATTAGATCTATTAATATCATCATTTAAAATGGAATCAGGAGTCATAGGAAGCAAAGTAATATTTTTATCCTTATATGAACAAGAGTATACTGATTGTTTCTACCATGGTGAATAGAATTTTTATCAAATTGCCATGGTCTACCAAGTAATAAGGAACATGCTTGCATAGGTACCACATCACAATCAACATAATCAGCATATGTAGAGATACTAAAATGCACACGAACAGTACGTGTTACCTTAACCTTGCCGCTGTTGTTGAACCATTGGATGTAGTAAGGATGTGGATGTGGTCTTGTGGTGAGAGATAGCTTCTCCACCATCTCCATGCTAGCCAAGTTATCGCAGCTCCCTCCATCTATGATCACGCGAACAGAACGTTCCTTCACAACTCCCTTTGTATGAAACAAATTATGCCTCTATTTTTTCTCAGCTTGTGTAACCTGCACACTCAAAACACGTTGAGCAACTAAACATTCATACCTGTCAGCATCTTCAGGAGCCATGTATTGCGTCTCATGATCAGAATCGTCTCCACCGTGTTCGTCACGTGTAATAAGAGCCAAAGTCTCCTCATCATAGTCACTAGCGGACTCATACCCACCATCCTCAGTAACAATCATCACACGCTTAGATGGGCATTCTCTCGCATAATGACCTCCACCCTTGCAACGTCGACAAATAATATCATGTGTTTGCCCTGTTGATGCCATGGATGAAGAAGAGCTCTTTGCAGGCCCAGAAGGTGTGCTCTTGGCAGATAGTAGTGATTGTGCCTGCTTTATTGTATCACGGTTGGAGGTGGAAGCCGACGGAGGCGCCGGTGTAGCAGAACATGTGGAAGTAGATGATGCACGTGGTGTCCATGAGATCGACCTGCAGAAAAGTTAGTCCGCGCCAATGCCTGTCGATCCTGCACTTCACGTTCAGCTTTACAAGCAAGATGGAATAAACGAGTGATATTAGTATACTCCTTATACTCTAGAATGGTCTGAATCTCTCTATTTAATCCACCCATAAAACGTGCAAGCATAGCTTCATTCTCCTCAACAATACCACATCTAATCATGCCAGTTTGTAATTCCTGATAATATTCTTCTACAGAATTTTTTCCCTGTCTTAAGCGCTGCAATTTTTGAAGTAATTCACGTTGATAATATGGTGGAACCCAACGAGTACGCATAGCAGTTTTCAAAGCAGCCCAAGTAGCTGGAATAGGATATAATCTACAATGTTCAGACCACCAAACACATGCAAAACTAGTGAAAGCACAAACAGCAGCAGGAACACGTCTCTCCTCAGGATATTGTAAACATGTAAATCGTTGTTCAGTTTCTAACTCCCAAGTAAGATATATATTAGGAACATATCTACCCTCAAATGGTGGAATATTCAATTTTAGTTTAGGGAGATGGTCATGATCTCGTACCTGAGGGGGAGCCCTAACATTGCCATTATTTGCATGTGGACAACCTGGTGGTTTTGGTGCTGGTGGTTTCACGTAGTTCTGATTTTGATCAACCTCATCCTCGTAATCTCCCACATAATCATCCTCTTCCACATCAGCAGCAGGAGCCACAGAAGTATCAACAGCAGCACCAACAGTTTGGCCAGGCTGAAGAGGGACACGGCTTGCTCAGCGGAGGGCTGTTTCCCGACGTGGAGGTAGTCGGTGTTGTTGCTGTTGGTGTAGAGGTACGGCAGGAGCAGCCGGTGGTGGAAAACGCGAAAGCAATTGAGCAAACTTGTTATCGAGCTTTGTTTCAAACGTCTTCTCCATGCCATCTATCTTCTCCATGGCCTCCTCAAATATATTTAGCACATCTTCCACCTATCCATTCATCATTTGCTGAAACTTATCATGTAACTCTTTGTTCGTCATGTTCTCCCAGTCAATCGCATCAGGTTGTGGTCCTGGCATGGTTAGCAGCAATAGAAACACACAAGAATATGAACCTATAGACTACTAGAAAACGGCGGTGGTGGAGTGTCACAAATCCGTCAAGCAAATCTCAAATTCTAACCAGTTCTTACCCAGCAGAAGGCGGTGATCGGCAACCATTGTAGTCAAAACTCTCAAAGCTTGGATAGAGCGATTACCAGGGAGAGTCAAACGCACGACGTAGATATATGTGGAGCTGGGAAGGCTTATAATATGGTAGCAAAAAGGGTCAGCAATAATCAATTCAGAGATGCAAAGTTGAATAAACGCTCAACGATGGTACTGTGCTGGTCCTAGGCTAGACCGTGCTAGAGAGCGCGCCCTAGAACACTAACAAAATCACGGCGCTGCACGTAAATAAGGGAAAAGCACACTCTGGAACTTTATTTCGCTCTTTTTTTACGCTCCTTTTTTTTGCGCTCCTCTTTTTTTTGCGAAAAATCACTATAATGGCGAGTGTCTCAAAACTCTTCCCTCGTCAAACTGATAGGATGGGCACGAAATTTTTTTTTTCACTTTTTTTTCAGAAATCAGGGCAGCGACGACGAAAAAGTGCGACAAAAAATCACTATGATGGCACGTGGCTCAAAAGACTCAGAAAAGCCTAAAAATAGGATAGGGAAAAAAATTTGCCCGTGAAAATTTTGGCCTAAAAACTGCCCGGGGGTCTCCAGACTTTTTTTTTCCGAGACCTACGCAGGCAAGGAAACACGACTCGGAATTTAGATTGATCTCAAGAACAAACCTAATATGAGAAGAACTCGGATTGGTGGTGATATATGGTTGTGGTATATGGCAGCGGTGGTGGTATATGGTAGCGTGGTGGTATATGGCAGATTGGTTGGTATAAGATGGATGGTGGATTGGTGGTGGTATATGGATAAGGATTCAGAGCGGTGGCGGATAAGCAAAAGTGGTAGATGGGCGATGAATGATGGTGCGGCGCGGCGTGACAACTTATGACCAGAACTCGAAACTCTAAAAGACTAGACTCTAAGACCAGCAACTTGACACGACGATGCAACCGCAAATTCAACAAAGCAAAAACCCTAAAAAGATTATGCAAAGGCTCAGATTGGTTCGGATATGATGAACTAACCCTAATTTTTTTGTGTGGCTTTTTTTCGTGGACTATAGGTATGAAGAACAGACTCGATCTAATCTAATCTACGAAAAACTATAAAGTCTCACCGAGCAACCTGGAAATCTGATACCACTTGATAGAGGCAGAGGTGTCCCGATGTTTCGATGAGATGGTGGCTATCATTTCTGTGGAAGTCGATCTTGACGATCCGACTACGAACGTGCGAGACGTCGCGCCTTAGAAATCGCTAAACCAACTTCCGAGGGGTTATTGACCACGCCGGAGCACGATCAACCTGACCACGAGGGCCTGTTTCCTGCGAGCAAACGAAGAACAAGCAAGAAACTGAGATTGCAATCTGGATATTGCGAATATAAGATGAAAGTTATTGATCAAGGTGGGGTTCTGTGACGTCTTGGTCTGGTCGTTGGGACACAAACGAAGTACGCGAAGTTGCAGCTATGGCGAACTTTTAATCTAAACAAAACCCAAAGTCTAAACGACGCCCTAAGGGCTGTATATATGGAGGAAGAGAGGGGGAATTTCGTGGCCCTTGAGGGTGGGGTCCGAAACCAACCCTAACTCTTGTTTCCCCACACATACGGACTCTAAAAATAGCCTATACTTAAGTATTTCGAAATTACATGGGCCTGGCCCATTAATAAGGTGACGCAGCACCTAGAATAGCCTATGGACGAATATTATGAAGTGGCATCTTGTATATTTCGTCCATGGCTTCATGCACTCCTTATGGCGGCTTCAAAGTCCTGAAATCATCACTTGTAACTCCGTTCTTGATCCCCTTGCGCATGCCATCAACTTCATGCGTGTTCTTACTCCAATGTTCATCCTTCTCCAAGCTAGGCCCTTCATTTGAAAGCAAAACAAATGTATCCAATTTAGGCAGCATCATAATCTTATGAACATTAGAATCATTACCAAGAAACGAAAGTACCTGGTAATTTAATTGGCATGCGCAAGCTCTAGTAATTGGTCCAGTATATGTAACAGTAGGGGCTGTGGGTGTAACAATGGTATTGATGTCCTCATCACATTGTCATAATCATAGTTGAGATCTTTCCCATCTTCGCTTGATCCAATCTACATCTTATCTAGTTTGTTTTGGAAAGAGGGAGAGAGAAAAAAAGACAGAGAAAAAAAACGAGAGAAAAAAAAGTAAAAAAAGTCAGAGAAAAAAAGAAAGAAAAAGGAAAAAAAGTGTGAGGAAAAAAAAGAGAGGAGAAAAAAACAAAATTCGGATCTATCTAGACTCAATCTCGTAGTTGAATTCGGATTGGAATCTGTTTTGTGCACTGTTCAGTAAAACAGGCATAACTTCCTCATACGAAGTCCGTTTTGGCTCCGTGAGTACTGAAATGAAAGCTAGCGATGAGCCGCATCTAAATAGTTGCAGAAGCTATTTCAATATTTGGCACCTCAAAATCGGCTTCTAAATAGGTCTTTTTGCCCTCCGAAGTTCACGAACATAGCTTATTCTAGTTTTTCGGACCAGTTTTAGAATTTTTTGACTCCTCATATCAACTCGGAATTGAGTGATTCTTTTTGCGTTTGAAAGCTTGAGTCAGTGCTATTCTTGAGAAAAATTGGCACAAATTTTCCAAAGAAAAAGTTGGAGAGAAAGTTGTTGATATATCCTGCTTGACTGTTGTTTCATATCATTATCTTTACTGCTATTGTGATCTTCACTTATATCTTGCTGTCCAGAGCTACTTCATATCCTTTATTGATGCTAGTTGTGCTACGGCGTGACCTCATTAGTGTTCTAGGCTCGCGTCTCTAGTTCGGTCTAGCCTAGGACCAGCACAGTATCGTCGTTGAGCGTTTATTCAACATTGCATCTTTGAATTGATTATTGCTAATCTTTTGCTACCATATATAGCCAACCCAGCTCCACATATTTCTACACCGTGTATACGTACGTTCCCCTGGCAATCTCTTTACTCAATCTTCAGAGTTATTTGACACCGCTGGTTGCCGATCACCACCTGCTGCATGGTAAGAACTTGTAAGATATTGAGATTTGCTATACTGTGAGCGTTTTACCACCACTTCCAAGTAGTTCATAGGAACATTTTTTTTGGATTCTGTTTCTTGTTTCTACTAATCATGACAGGATCCAGAGTCAATTCATGGGCTTTGTCGATCGTGAGAGACATGCCACCACCTTTGCAAATACCACAACCGTCACAAGAGGTGCACAAACATCCAAATGCACAAGACCAGGTTAATGTATCTATACCACCATTTAATGGCCGTTTTAGACCTGCTTTATATATTGAATGGGAGTTCAACATAAAAATATATTTGCTTCCCATAATTTTGATGAACATAAAAAGGTTAAGGTTGCGATTGGTTCTTTCACTGGTTATGTTTTGGTTTGGTGGAGTGAATATTGTCGGTTACACCCTGATTATATACCTACTAATTGGGATGATTTGAAACTTTCCATGCGACGTACTTTCGTTCCCGCTTATTATACTCGTGACATGATTAAAAAGTTGCAACATTTAAAACAAGGTAGTGACACTGTAACGAAATATTATGATGATTTACAAACTACCTTGTTGCATTCCTCTTTAGAAGAAAGTGAAGATGATTTTATGGATAGATTTTGGGGAGGATTAAACTGTGATATTCAAGAGATACTAATTCATGAAGAGTGTTATCCTATGGACCATTTGTTTCGTCTTGCTTGCAAAGCTGAACAGAAAATAAAACAACGTGTTGCCCATGAGAAGAACAAGTGCACGGCGCACATTCCAATAGTTGATACGATTGTTCCTTCAACTACTAGGCATACTATGACAACCACATTCATTGTTGTGTGGACTACATCTCCTCCACCATGTGACACATCACCACCGAGAGTGCCTACATCATCTGAGTTGATCATAAAAGGTAATGACAAAGGTACTGATCTTCCACCTCCTCATGAGTATGATGAATACCTTGTCAATTTCAGTTCACCATGTGATGACCTACCCACTACTTTGATCACACCACCTATTTTAGAGGACTATGTTGATGATTTGACTTTGGCATGTGATCAAACAAATGCAATATCAGTAATGTCGAGTGCACCCAGTGAATTAACTGTTGATGCAAAAGAACCCATGTTTAATCATTTTGATATGACCTCTAATCTTGGTGATGATTCTGTGTCAAATGACTTATTGCATGTTTGCTTATTTAAGCATGTGGTAGCATGTAAATTTGATGCAAATAAGGTTTATTCCGCAATGTTGGGATGGTTTAATGATGAACATTGTCAATCTTTTGATACGAATAAGAGCTTCACTTATATGTGCAAATTCAGTTGCAACATTTTCATGCCTTATGATAATTGTGATAATATTTTGGCTATACATTTTATGAACTATGAAAGTAACTCATGTGTACATGTGTCATATGTGCAAAAATTAAGGGAAGTAAAAATGGATGACATATACATATACAACATGTACACCTTGTCTCTTTTGTTAGCCACATTTCAGATTAAGCAACGCCGAGGACGGCTTTGTTTTCAAGAAGGGGAGGATGAGGACATGACTACCTTGGATACGACCAAAAATATTGCATAAATGCATATTTGTCAGGTGATTTCTAGTGCAAACTATTCAATAATCTATTTATGTTATCCAGAACAAAAATACTTCACACACTTTTGTGTTTTGTCTAATCGCATGTGTATGGGACATTTGTACAATCCGCATATGAAGATAAGGCAAAAAGAGATGTTTACTTGTTGTTCAAAAAGTTCTCTCATGTCACTTTTGGCCCAAGAGAAGATAGAGTCCAAGTCTCTCATGTTCTGGATTCAGATTCGGACTGCACAGACATACCTGACTCAAAACGCCAATAACTTTTTCATACGGACTCCGAATTGGGTGATTCTTCTTTTGTTAGAAACTATATTTCGTGCTCTTTTCAACACAATTGGATTCACCTTCAAATTCACCCGGAGCATTGAGATATCGACGAAACAATCTGATGTTGCATCACCTCCACTTGGGCCCATGAGCCTTGTACGACCTAGGGTTAGTTTTAGGCTGCCTTGGGACGTCCTCCCACCTCCTTGGCCGCCACCCCTTGCTCCTATATAAGTAGATCCATCTAGTAGCTTTTTCCTTGGGATTTGTTTAGTTAAAATTTAGCCATTGCAACTTCGTGTACTTCGTTTGTGTCCAACAACCAGACCAAGACCGCTTACGGATCCCCACCATTATCAATACTTCATATATATTTGCAATATTCAGATTGCTTTATCATATCCTTGCTGGTTCTTCGATTGCTTGCAGGAATAGACCTTCGTGGTCGGGCTGACCGTGCTTCCAGCATCGTCAGTAACCTCAGGAGATTGGTTTAGCGATTGCTAAGGCGCAACGTCGTGCATGTTTGTAGTCGGATCGTCAAAGTTGACTCCACCAAATCGATAGTTATCATCTCATTGAAAGATCGGGACCCCCACCTCTATCATATGTTATAGTCCGTCATTGGCCAGCCGAGCCCATACCCAGCAGCTACTTTAGACTCGTGAAGCGGCTAATCAATGCCTGCCCCCGGCTTGACGCCATAAAGCGGTCGGTCTATATCGAAGGTGCCCGGATGGCCTTTGCCCGTGT
This sequence comes from Triticum urartu, assembly GCF_003073215.2. Lineage (NCBI taxonomy): Eukaryota > Viridiplantae > Streptophyta > Magnoliopsida > Poales > Poaceae > Triticum > Triticum urartu. The sequence goes on along the minus strand of NW_024115954.1, from coordinate 58,842 downwards.
CAAGGTGCAGTGGGCGAAGATGAATACCCCCAAGCTTGTGACCGAGGGACCACCCGCGGGCAAGGAGCACCGCACGCTGGAGCGGTATTTTGATGAAGTCCTGGAAGGGTACCGCATTGTAGAGGGCCAGTGTTCGAAGGATATTATTTTTGAATAAATGTATCCGGGCTACCCGAACTTTGTATTATGCAACAAGACTTTTGTATAATATGTTTGCTTGTTTTTATCTCAGATTATTTTCCTCCTGTGCGGGCGTTTGTTGTATCTAAAAGTTTGCCTGTCGTCGGTTTCAGCCCCCATGTAGAAACTATGGGGGTGTTTCAGAATAATGTGTAATCACTCTTGACCCAACATCTTGGTCCTTGAAGGAGGTGATTTACGTAGCGAACCAGGCAATCAGACTATGCGGCTTTAGTACCTTCACTTAGCCATAGGAGTTTGACGGGGGGTTAAGTACTAGCCCCTGGTGCGCGTGCGGCTGTCCGAACTGGGTTGCCTTAAGCACACGACCGAGCCGAAGCCGGTCCTTCGTATAATACATAAAAAATCGCAAAAGATTTATATTAAGTCACGGAATAGCTGACCATCTCTCACGGCATCATGATAGTCAGTTTTAGGCTTTCTCTAATGAGGTGTTTGACCGGACGAGCCGGAAACACAATCGTAGTAGTTCTCCCTTTACTACCCTAGCTGAACTGGCAGAACGTAAGGTAGTAACCACAAGAGTCGGGCAACCCAACTATTGACCAAAGACATGATTTGGAGCCAATGCATATAATGCTATATTCGGGATGCCGAAGTGTACTATAAAAGTGTTCGCACTTCTTTTTTGAAAAACATGTTTTAGCTGGGTAGAGCCCCTGGCGATTTAAGTCGTGTCGAGGTGTATATGACAATCGGACGAAAATAGGGAATACCGATTAGAAGATGAGCCAAGACCGAATAGGTTGGGCGAAAAATTGTTTCCATTATAGTCTGATTGATACGTCAAGACGTATTTTTATGGAGGATGCCATAGGCCTCGAGCCTATTTTACATGCCGAGAATAAGGGAAAGTTGTATACAAGTCCTAAAAAGAGGAAGATGATCTTGAAGATCCTTTGGACACTCTACCGCACGTCTACGCTGCTCTTTGCCCTGATGTGTGATCCATTGAGAGGGTGGACGATCGAGTACACTTAAGGGGCCTGGAAAAGGGCCCTTGGTATCATCAAAAGGTGATGTGGGTTGTAAAGAACCTGGAAAAATAAAAATAGTAAAAAGAAAGGAAGAATATGAGGGTCCAGGTAGGATCGAGCCGTATTGTGGACTTTAATATGCCTCCGTTCTTGCCCATGGTATCTTTAGTGCGTAGTTATGTACACGCGGTACATATGCCACAATCTAGTTGGGGCTGTGATGGAGGCTGAATTGCTAATCTAGCTCTTGATGAGCCGGACTGTCATTCTGCCGGATAGACCAGACTCGTTTGACAGTACCCGGTGGCTAGACTGCCGATGTAGTATTCGGCTTGATATGGCTACACTGTATTTCAGTTGGGAGGGCCACAGTGTGCTCCTTAGTACGGAGGGAGCGCTCCATGTTTCCATTGACTGTTATAACACCGCATGGTCCAGGCATCTTGAGCTTTAGATAAGCATAGAGCGGGACCACATTGAAGCGGCGAATGCAGTTCTTCCGAGAAGTGCATGATAGCCACGGCAGAAAGGGACGATATCGAAGATCAAGTATTTGCTTTGGAAATTATCCGGTGAGCCGAAGACTACCTCCAGCGTTATGGACCATGTGCAACAGGTCTCTACGCCAGGTATCACTCCTTTGAAGGTGGTTTTGGTGGGCTTGATTCTTGACAGATCAATGCCCATTTTGCGGACAATGTCCCGATAAAGTAGGTTAAGGCGGCTACCGCTGTCCATAAGGACTCGGTTGAGATGGAATCCGTTGATAATTGGATCGAGGACCAATGCTAGCAAACCTCCATGACGGATACTGGTTGGATGATCTCTGCGATCAAAAGTGATCGGACAGGCTAACCAGGGGTTGAATTTTGGGGTGACTGGCTCTCTGGCGTAGACGTCCCTTAATGCGCGCTTGCGCTCCCGCTTGGGGATGTGAGTGACGTAGATCATATTCACCGTTTTGACTTCGGAGGGAAATTTCTTTTTTCACCCTGTGTTCGGTGGGCGAGGTTCTTCATCGTGGTCCTCGCTAGGTGGCCCTTTCCCCTTATGCCCAGTGTTTAGCTTACCGGCCTGTTTAAAGACCCAATAATTTTTGTTGGTATGATTGGCAGGCTTGTCGGGGGTGCCATGAATCTGGCAAGGCCGGTCTAGTATTCGATCCAGACTGGATGGACCATCCTTGTTTCCTTTAAATGGCTTCTTCCGCTGACCAGGTTTAGAGCCACTGAATCCGGCATTGACAGTCGTGTCTTCGGTATCCTCATTTTTTGCTTTGACGCTTGTGCTTGTTGCATCGTGGCTTACCGTTTCCATCTCTGGCCTCAGAGGTTCCAGGGTTGCTGGTGCTGTCGCTTCTACGAGCAAGCCAGCTGTCTTCTCCCACGCAAAAGTGGGTCAAGAGTGCGGTGAGGGCTGCCATAGACTTTATCTTTTCTTGGCCGAGGTGTCGGGCGAGCCACGCAAAAGTTATCTCTAAAAGCATCTTCCAAGTCTTCCCAGCTACCAATAGAGTTTTCTAGGAGGCTGTTTAACCAGTGCCGAGCAGGTCCCTTTTATTTTAGCGGGAGGTACTTGATGACGTGGAGAACATCACCGCCGGCCATGTGGATATGGAGAAGAAAATCTTCGATCCATACTGCGGGATCTGTCTTTCCATCGTATGATTCAATGTTCATGGGTTTAAACCCTCCTGGGAACTGGTGCTCCATTACCTCATCAGTGAAGCATAGGGGGTGTGCAGTGCCTCTGTATCGGGCGTCGTCGCGACGCAGTTCGGATGAATTCTGTATGCGGTTTTCGGCCCAAGCGAGGTTGTGCCTTCCACGCCAGGCCTGATGGCCATCTTCGCGCGTTGAAGCTTGCCCCCTCGATCCATAGATTGATCTGGCTTGGCCTGCTCTATTGTCCAGGTCCTACCGAAGGTTGTAGGTGTATCCTGGAGCCGCTGTCTCTCTATCTCTATGGCGAGGTGGTGCGGGTTGGTGTTTGGCGTAGGTTGCCGCTTTATCTTGCCTGCATGGTGGCTGGTCTGGTTCATCGGCACGGTCATGTCTTGATGGTATGGGCTCAAGGGCTTCATCGTCAAATTGTGGTAGTAGCCGACGCTTCAGATAACTCTTTGGTGGGCGTTGAAGGCCGTACTCTTCGGCGGCTAGGACTTGGGTCCATCTGTCATTGAGTGTATCCTATTCGGCTTGGAGCCGCTGCTGCTGCTTTTTTAGACTTCTCGCAATGGCGATTAGCTGGCGCTTAAAGCGCTCCTGCTCGAGTGGTTCCTCTGGCACGCTGAAGTCTTCGTCGCCGAGCCTCACATCGTCTTCGGAGAGCGGTAGATAATTACTATCTTCCGAGTCCCCGTTCTCGGCCGGATCATCGGGGTTGACTTGCCCCTCTCCCACATCGTCTTGTTCGGATGTGGGATCGACGGGGGCTTTGATACGTCTCCAACGTATCTATTTTTTTTTGATAAATCCATGCTATTATATTACCTGTTTTGGATGTTTAATGGGCTTTAATATGCTATTTTATATTATTTTTGGGACTAACCTATTAACTGGAGGCCCAGTGCCAGTTTCTGTTTTTGTTTTTGCTTATTTCAGTGTTTCGTAGAAAAGGAATATCAAACGGAATCCAAACGGAATGAAACCTTCGCGAGGATCTTTCTTGGAACAAACACAAACCAGGAGACTTGGAGTGGAATTCTGGAAGTCTGCGACGCCGCCACGAGATAGGAGAGCGCGCCCCCACCCTCGTGGGCCCCATGGAGCTCCACCGACGTACTTCTTTCGCGTATATATACTCTTATGACCTAAAAACATCAAGGGGAGCCACGAAACCACTTTTCCACTGCCGCAACCTTCGGTACCTGTGAGATCCCATCTGGGCCTTTTCCGGCGATCTGCCGAAGGGGGATTCGATCACAGAGGGCTTCTACATCAACACCATAGCCTCTCCGATGATGTGTGAGTAGTTTACCACAGACCTTCAGGTCCATAGTTATTAGCTAGATGGCTTCTTCTCTCTCTTTGGTTCTCAATACAAAGTTCTCCTCAATATTCTTGGAGATCTATTCGATGTAATACTTTTTTGCAGTGTGTTTGCCGAGATCCGATGAATTGTGGATTTATGATCAAGTTTATCTATGAATCATATTTGGTTCTTCTCTGAATTCTTATATGCGTGATTTGATATCTTTGCAAGTCTCTTCGAATTATCGGTTCAGTTTGGCCTACTAGATTGATTTTTCTTGCAATGGGAGAAGTGTTTAGCTTTGGGTTCAATCTTGCGGTGTCCTTTCCCAGTGACAGTAGGGGCAGCAAGGCACGTATTGTATTGTTTCCATCGAGGATAAAAAGATGGGGTTTATACCATATTGCTTGAGTTTATCCCTCTACATCATGTCATCTTGCTTAAAGCGTTACTCTGTTCTTATGAACTTAATACTCTAGATGCATGCTGGATAGCGGTCGATGTGTGGAGTAGTAGTAGTAGATGCAGAATCGTTTCGGTCTACTTAACACGGACGTGATGCCTATATTCATAATCATTGCCTAGATATTCTCATAACTATGCGCTCTTCTATCAATTACTCGGCAGTAATTTGTTCACCCACTGTAATACATGCTATCATGAGAGAAGCCACTAGTGAAACATATGGCCCTCGGGTCTCTTTCTTATTATATTGCATCTCTTTTTATTTACGTCGCATCTCGTTTACTATTTTGGAATCTTTACTTTCCAATCTATACAACAAAAATACCAAAAATATTTATCTTACTGTCTTTATCAGATCTCACTTTCGCAAGTGTCCGTGAAGGGATTGACAACCCCTTTATTGCGTTGGTTGCGAGGTTCTGGATTGTTTGTGCAGGTACTAGGTGACTTGCATGTTATCTCCTACTGGATTGATATCTTGGTTCTCAAAAACTGAGGGAAATACTTACGCTACTTTGCTGCATCACCCTTTCCTCTTCAAGGGAAAACCAACGCATGCTCAAGAGGTAGCAAGAAGGATTTCTGGCGCCGTTGCCGGGGAGATCTATGCTAAAGTCAAGACATACCAAGTACCCATCATAAACTCTTCTCCCTAGCATTACATTATTTGTCATTTGCCTCTCGTTTCCTCTCCCCCACTTGACCTTTGCCGTTTTATTCGCCCCTTTTTCGTTCGTCTCTTTTCGCTTGCCTCTTGTGTGTCCGTGTGTTAGATCGTTTGTTTCGCCGTCATGGCTAGCCCTTTCTTCCCTCCTTTGTCTCCCGATTTTGAAGTTGTTCACTTCAAAAAAAGACAAGGAGAAAACCTAAAAGATGCTTTGTATAGGATGATAGAATCCTATCATAGTTGCACTATAGAGGGAGATTTCAAGATTTTACTTCGAAATTTTTATGTTGGGCTATCCATATCCAATAGACAACTCTTGGATTTTGCCGCTAAAGGGAACTTTATTGAAATTGATCCCAATATTGCTTATGAGATTATAGAGGGAATAGTAGGAGTACTTCCCCCACGAAAGGAACTACATCTTACTCAAGAAGGAACACACATTTTAGAGAAATTATGCGAATTGCAAAAATCTATTGAGCCTCTTAAAAATGTTGGCCGAAACCTTCACCGTATGAATACGTTGATCACTCTTTGCAATAAGCAGTTGGATGCTTTAGATCTAAAAAATCTCCGAGCATGAAGGGAAACGTAAGGAACCTCCCGGATCCGAGCATAACTCCATTAAAAATATAAATACCAAAGATGACAATATCTAGATCTATTCTTGCTTTTATGCCTAGCTAGGGGCGGGAAACGATAGCGCTTGTTGGGAGGCAACCCAATTTTATTTTTGTTCTTTACTTTTTGTTCCTGTTTAGTAATAAATTATTTATCTAGCCTCTGTTATGATTGTGTTTTTTATGTTTTAATTAGTGTTTGTGCCAAGTAAAGCCTTTATGATCTTCTTGGGTGATTGTTATTTGATCTTGCTGGAAAAAACAGAAACTATGCGCTCACTAAAATAATTTTAATTTTTTACCAGAGAGCGATAAAATACTAATTCCAACTGATGTAGATCAATATACAAATTATTTAGGTCTTCCTAATTTTTCAGAATTTTTGGAGTTACAGAAGTATTCGAAACCTCCAGATTGCTACAGACTGGTCTGTTTTGACAGATTCTGTTTTTCGTGTGTTGTTTACTTATTTTGATGAATCTATGGCTAGTATCGGGGGGGGGGGGGGGGTATGAATCATAGAGAAGTTGGAATAAATTAGGTTTAACACTACTATAAATAAAGAATGAGTTAATTACAGTACATTAAAGTGGTGGTTTGTTTTCTTATACTAGAGGAGCTCATGAGGTTTTCTGTTAAGTTTTGTGTTGTGAAGTTTTCAAGTTTTTGGGCAAAAGATTTGATGGATTTTGGAACAAGGAGTGGCAAGAGCCTAAGCTTGGGGATGCCCAAGGAACCCCAAGGTAAAATTGAAGGACAACCAAAAGCCTAAGCTTGGGGATGCCCCGGAAGGCATCCCTTCTTTCATCTTCGTCTATCGGTAACTTTACTTGAGGCTATATTTTTATTCACCAAATGATATGTGTTTTTCTTGGAGCATCTTGTATGATTTGAGTCTTTGCTTTTTAGTTTACCACAATCATCATTGATGTACACACTTTTTGGGAGAGACACACATGAATCGGAATTTATTAGAATACTCTATGTGCTTCACTTATATCTTTTGAGCTAGATAATTTTTCTCTAGTGCTTCACTTATATCCTTTTAGAGCACGGTGGTGGTTTTATTTATAGTAATTATTGATCTCTCATGCTTCACTTATATTATTTTGAGAGTCTTTTAGAACAACATGGTAATTTTCTTTGATTATAAAATTAGTCCTAATATGATGGGCATCCAAGATGGGTATAATAAAAAGTTTCATATAGAGTGCATTTAAAACTATGAGAAGTTTGATACTTGATAATTGTTTTGAGATATAAAGATGGTGATATTAGAGTTGTGCTAGTTGTGTAATTGTGAAATTGAGAAATACTTGTGTTGAGGTTTGCAAGTCCCGTAGCATGCACGTATGGTAACCGTTGTGTGAAAAATTTGGAGCATGAGGTGTTCTTTGATTGCCTTCCTTATGAGTGGCGGGCGGGGGCGAGCGATGGTCTTTTCCTACCAATCTATCCCCCTAGGAGCATGCGCATAGTGCTTGGCTTGGATGACTTGTAGATTTTGGCAATAAGTAATTGAGTTCTTTATGACTAATGTTGAGCCCATGGATTATACGCACTCTCACCCTTCCACCATTGCTACCCTCTCTTGTGTCATGCAACTTTCGCCGGTACCATAAACCCATCATTTACCTTCCTCAAAACAGCCACCATACCTACCTATTATGGCATTTCCATAGCCATTCCGAGATATATTGCCATGCAACTTTCCACCGTTCTGTTTATTATGAGACGCTTCACCATAGTCATATTGCTTTGCATGATCATGTAGTTGACATCGTATTTGTGGCATGGCCACCAATCATAATTTTTTATACATGTCACTCTTGATTCATTGCACATCCCAGTACACCGCCAGAGGCATTCACATAGAGTCATATTTTTTTCTAAGTATCAAGTTGTAATTCTTGAGTTGTAAGTTAATAAAAGTGTGATGATCTTCATTATTAGAGCATTGTCCCATGTGAGGAAACGATGATGGAGACTATGATTCCCCCACAAGTCAGGGCGAGACTCCGGACGAAAAAAAGAGGCCATAAAAAAGGCCCAAAAAATGACAGAAAAAGAGAGAAGGGGCAATGTTACTATCCTTTCTCCACACTTGTGCTTCAAAGTAGCACCATGATCTTCATGATAGAGAGTATCTTATGTTGTCACTTTCATATACTAGTGGGAATTTTTCATTATAGAACTTGGCTTGTATATTCCAGTGATGGGCTTCCTCAAATTGCCCTAGGTCTTCATGAGCAAGCAAGTTGGATGCACATCCACTTAGTTACTTTTGTTGAGCTTTCATACACTTATAGCTCTAGTGCATCCGTTGCATGGCAATCACTACTCACTCACATTGATATCTATTGATGGGCATCTCCATAGCCCATTGATACGCCTAGTTGATGTGAGACTATCTTCCTCCTTTTGTCTTCTCCACAACCACTGTTCTATTCCACCTATAGTGCTATGTCCATGGCTCGCGCTCATATATTGCGTGAAAGTTGAAAAAGTTTGAGAATGCTAAAGTATGAAACAATTGCTTGGCTTGTCATCGGGGTTGTGCATGATGGCAGCATTTTGTGTGATGAAAATGAAGCATGGCCAAACTATATGATTTTGTAGGGATGAGCTTTCTTTGGCTATGTTATTTTGAGAAGACATAATTGCTTGGTTAGTATGCTTGAAGTATTATTATTTTTATGTCAATATTAAACTTTTGTCTTGAATCTTTCGGATCTGAATATTCATGCCACAATAAAGAACATTGCATTGAAATTATGTTAGGTAGCATTCCACATCAAAAAATTTGTTTTTATCATTTACCTACTCGAGGATGAGCAGGAATTAAGCTTGGGGATGCTTGATACGTCTCCAACATATCTATAATTTTTGATGGTTCCATGCTATTATATTATCTGTTTTGCATGTTTAATGGGCTTTAATATGCTATTTTATATTATTTTTGGGACTAACCTATTAACTGGAGGCTGAGTGCGAGTTTTTTTTGCCTATTTCAATGTTTCGTGGAAAAGGAATATCAAACGGAATCCAAACGAAACGAAACATTTGCGAGGATCTTTCTTGGAACAAACGCAAACCAGGAGACTTGGAGTGGAAGTCCGGAAGTCCGTGAGGCGGCCACGAGATAGGAGGGCGCGCCCAGGGGGGAGGCGCGCCCCCACCCTCGTGGGCCCCACAGAGCTCCACCGACGTACTTCTTTCGCCTATATATACTCTTATACCCTAAAAACATCAGGGGAGCCACGAAACCACTTTTCCACCTTTGCAACCTTTTGTACCCGTGAGATCCCATCTGGGGCCTTTTTCGGTGATCTGCCAGAGGGGGATTCGATCACGGAGGGCTTCTACATCAACACCATAGCCTCTCCGATGATGTGTGAGTAGTTTACCACAGACCTTTGGGTCCATAGTTATTAGCTAGATGTCTTCTTCTCTCTCTTTGGTTCTCAATACAAAGTTCTCCTTGATGTTCTTGGAGATCTATTCGATGTAATACTTTTTTGCGGTGTGTTTGCCGAGATCCGGTGAATTGTGGATTTATGATCAAGTTTATCTATGAATAATATTTGGTTCCTCTCTGAATTGTTATGTGCATGATTTGATATCTTTGCAAGTCTCTTTAAATTATTGGTTTAGTTTGGGCTACTAGATTGATCTTTCTTGCAATGGGAGAAGTGCTTAGCTTTGTGTTCAATCTTGCGGTGTCCTTTCCTAGTGACAGTAGGGGCAGCAAGGCACGTATTGTATTGTTGCCATTGAGGATAAAAAGATGGGGTTTATATCATATTGCTTGAGTTTATCCCTCTACATCATGTCATCTTACTTAAAGCGTTACTCGATTCTTATGAACTTAATACTCTAGATGCATTCTAGATAGCGGTCGATGTGTGGAGTAATAGTAGTAGATGCAGAATCGTTTTGGTCTACTTAACACGGATGTGATGCCTATATTCATAATCATTGCCTAGATATTCTCATAACTATGCGCTCCTCAATCAATTGCTCGGTAGTATTTTTTTAACCACTGTAATACATGCTATCATGAGAGAAGCCACTAGTGAAACATATGGCCCCCGGGTCTCTTTCTTATTATATTGCATCTCTTTTTATTTACATCGCATCTCGTTTACTATTTTGCAATCTTTACTTTCCAATCTACAACAAAAATACCAAAAATATTTATCTAACTATCTTTATCATATCTCACTTTCGCAAGTGACCATGAAGGGATTGACAACCCCTTTATCGCGTTGGTTGTGAGGTTCTTGATTGTTTGTGCAGGTACTAGGTGACTTGCGTGTTATCTCCTACTGGATTGATACCTTGATTCTCAAAAACTGAGGAAAATACTTACGCTACTTTGCTGCATCACCCTTTCCTCTTCAAGGGAAAACCAACGCATGCTCAAGAGGTAGCAGGCTTCGGGCTCTTCGGCACCCTCCGGAGTGTTATCATCTCCGGTGCCGGTATTACTATCTTTGCCACGACGCGATTTTGAGCGGCGTCGCTGGCGTCGATGTTTCGGTCGTGCCTCATCAGGTTTCTCCTCCACCGGATCTTTCTTGTTTGCATCTTCATCCTCTTTGGGTGTGTCCACCATGTACACGTCGTATGTGGAGGTGGCCGTCCAACGTCCGGTAATCGGTGGGTCTTGTTCGTCTCCGGCATCGTCATCCATGTCGTTGATATCTTTGGAGGCATAATCCAACATGTCGGTTAAGTCTTCAATAGTGGCTATGAAGTGGGTGGTGGACGGGACGTAAAATTCCCCGATCTCAACCCCTAGTCCAGGCAGGGCGTAGTTCGGAAGTGATTCCTCTGTGATAGAGAGGGATCGCATTAAGTCCAGGGCCTCGTTTAAGAGTGAGGTTTTGACATGGAAGCGAGAGTCCACGGGGCTGGCTGGGGTGATAGCCTCCTGGCCCTGCCTACTTGGCGCGGACTTTGAGAGTTCGGATCTGGAGTCCAGGGGCGAGTCTGGCCATTCAATGATAGGCGAACCTGGACTGATTCCGAGTTCGCCGTGGACACAATCGCCTCCGGATCCTCGATAATGCGGTTATCAACTAAGAGTCTGGTGGGCTCCACACTCCCATCTTCGGACCTGATGGTTTGCTCCGGATCTAAGGACAGAGCGATGGTCGAGGCCGCGAACCCTTTGAAGATCAAGTCTCCTTGAATATCGATGACATAGTTTAGGTTCCCGAAACTGATCTGATGACCAGGGGCGTAGCTGTCGATCTGTTCAAGGTGAGCAATCGAGTTGGCACGTAGAACGAAGCCCCAAATACAAAAATCTGGCTGGGGAGGTAAACTTCCCCGAAGACGGCATCGTTGTAGATGATCGAATGAGCCATCGAGCCTTCTATTGACGGCATAGTGGAACTCTCAATGAAAGCACCAATGTCGGTGTCAAACCCGGCTGATCTCAGGTAGGGGGTCCCAAACTGTGCGTCTGAGGATCGAAGGTAACAGGAGACAAGGGACATGATGTTTACCCGGGTATGGGCCCTCTTAATGAAGGTAATACCCTACTTCCTGCTTAATTGACTTTGATGAGTATAGGGGTTACAAGAGTTGATCTACCTCGAGATCGTAATGGCTAAACCCTAGATGTCTAGCCTATACGATTATGACTGCCTCTACGGACTAAACCCTCCAGTTTATATAGATTCCGGAGGGGCCTAGGGTTGTACAGAGTCGGTTTACACAGAAAGGAAACTTCATATCCAAACGTTAAAGCTTGCCATCCACGCAAAGGAGAGTCCCATCCGGACATGGGGGAAGGCCTTCTATCTTGTATCTTCACGGCCAATCAGTCTGGCCCATGTCACATAACCTGGACGCCCGAGGACCCCCTAATCCAGGACTCCCTCAGACACCTCTGTTGACAATGGAATATTTCTGAATTTATAGAGCTCAGAGGGAGGTTGGTAGACTCCCAGGGGGCCTACAAGCCAGGGGCGCCCCCCTAGGGTGCGCCCTAAGGGCTTGTGGTGCCCTCGGGACTCTTCTGACTTCATCTCCAAGTTCCGTGGGTGTCTTTCGGTCCAAGAAAAATCATCATGATTTTTTTATTCCGTTTGGACTTCGTTTGGTATTCATTTTCTATAAAACTCAAAAACAAGGAAAACCAGAAACTGGCACTGGCTCTAGGTTAATAATTTAGTCCCAGAAATAATATAAAATAGCATATTAATGCATATAAAACATCCAAAACAGATAATATAATAGCATGGAACAATCAAAAATTATAGATGCGTTGGAGACATATCAAGCATCCCCAACCTTAATTCATGCTCGTCCTCGAGTAGGTAAATGATAAAAATATAATTTTTGATGTGGAATGCTACCTAACATATTTATCCATGTAATTTTCTTTATTGTGGCAGGAATGTTCAGATCCAGAAGATTCAAAACAAAAGATTAATATTGACATAAAAACAATAATACTTCAAGCATACTAATAAAGCAATTATGTCTTCTCAAAATAACATGACCAAAGAAAGTTATCCCTACAAAATCATACAGTCTGGCTATGCTCCATCTTCATCACACAAAGTATTAAATCATGCACAACCCCGATGACAAGCCAAGCAATTGTTTCATACTTTTGATGTTCTCAAACTTTTTCAACTTTCACACAATACATCAGCGCGAGCCATGGATATAGCACTATAGGTGAAATAGAATATGGTGGTTGTGGAGAAGACAAAAAGAAGCAGATAGTCTCACATCAACTAGGCGTATTAACATGCTATGGAGATGACCATCAATAGATATCAATGTGAGTGAGTAGGGATAGCCATGCAACAAATGCACTAGAGCTATAAGTGTATGAAAGCTCAAAAATAAAATAAGTGGGTGTGCATCCAACTCGCTTGCTCATGAAGACCTAGGGCAATTTGAGGAAGCCCTTCATTGGAATATACAAGCCAAGTTATATAACGAAAAATTCCCACTAGTATATTAAAGTGACAACATAGGAGACTCTCTATCATGAAGATCATGGTGCTACTTTGAAGCACAAGTGTGGAAAAAGGATAGTAACATTGTCCCTTCTCTCTTTTCTCCCTCTCTCATTTTTTTGATGGGCTTCTTTGTCCTCTTTTATTTTTTATAAAGTCCGGAGATTGATCCCAACTTGTGAGGGAATCATAGCTTCCATCATCCTTTACTCACATGGGACAATGGTCTAATAATGATGATCATCACATTTTTATTTACTTACAACTCAAGAATTACAACTCGATACTTAGAAAAAAATATGACTCTATATGAATGCCTCCGGCGGTGTACCGGGATGTGCAATGATCTAGTGTAGCAATAACATCAAAACATCATGCTAGCTATCTTACGATCATGCAAAGCAATATGACAATGATGGTGCATGTCATAATAAAATAGAACAGTGGAAGTTGCATGGCAATATATCTCGGAATGGCTATGGAAATGGCATAATAGGTAGGTATGGTGGCTGTTTTGAGGAAGGGTAAATGGTGGATTTAATGCACCGGTGAAAGCTGCAGGGTACTAAAAAGGCTAGCATTTGTGGACGGGTGAGAGTGCGTATAATCCATGGAATCAACATTAGTCATAAAGAACTTACATACTTATTGCAAAAATCCATTAGTCATCGAAACAAAATACTACACGCATGCTCCTAGGGAGATAGATTGGTAGGAAAAGACCATCGCTCGTCCCCGACCGCCACTAAAATGGAAGACAATCAATAAATAAATCTTGCTCTGACTTCATCACATAACGGTTCACCACACATGCATGCTACGGGAATCACAAACTTTAACACACGTATTTCTATCAATCCAATTACGCACTAGCATGACTCTAATATCACCATCTTCATATCTCAAAACAACCATAAGGAATCAAACTTCACATAGTATTCAACGCTCTTCATATGAAAGTTTTTATTATATCCCTCTTGGATGCCCATCATATTAGGACTAAATTCATAACCAAAGCAAATTACCATGCTGTTTAGAAAGACTCTCAAAATAATATAAGTGAAGCTTGAGAGTTCAACAATTTGTATAAAATAAAGCCACTGTCGTGCTCTAAAAGATATAACTGAAGCACTAGAGCAAATTGCCTAGCTCAAAAGATATAAGTGAAGCACATAAAATATTCTAATAAATTCACGATTCATGTGTATCATACAAGACACTCCAAGCAAAACACATATCATGTGGTGAATAAAAATATAGCCTCAAGTAAATTTACCGATAAACGAAGACGAAAGAGGAGATGCCATCCGGGGCATCCCCAAGCTTAGATGCTTGGTTGTCCTTGAATATTACCTTGGGGTGCCTTGGGCATCCCCAAGCTTAGGCTCTTGCCACTCCTTATTCCATAGTCCATCAAATCTTTACCCAAAACTTGAAAACTTTACAACACAAAACTCAAAAAGAAAACTCATGAGATCCGTTAGTATAAGAAAATAAATCACCACTTTTTGGTATTGTTGTGAACTCACTATTTATTTATATTGGTGTAATATCTAATGTATTGCAACTTCTCCATGGTTCATACCCATACTCCCCATAGATTCATCAAAATAAGCAAACAACACATAGGAAACAGAATCTGTCAAAAACAGAAGAGTCCGTAGAAATTTGAAGTCTTCGTATACTTCTGTAACTCCAAATATTCTTAAAAATTAGGACAGTATGGCCAATTTGTATATCAATCTTGTGTAAAATTTAGATTTTTTTCACGATTCACTGATTTTTTAAAATTGTTTTATTGGGCGCAAAAGTTTCTCTTTTTTAGCAAGATCAAATCAAGTATCACCATAGACCATCCCAAAGGTCTTGCTTGGCTCAAACACTAATTTAAAACATGAAAACACATCTAACCAGAGGCTAGATGATAAAATTACTCAAAAACAGGAACAAAAAAGCAAGAAAAAAATAAAATTGGGTTGCCTTCCAACAAGTGTTATTGTTTAACGCCCCTAGCTTAGCATAAATCATAGATCAAGGTATTGTCATCTTTGGTATGAAATCCATAAATAGCTCTCATAATATATTCATATGGTAACCTAATTTTCCTTCTAGGAAAGTGTTCCATGCCCTTCCTTAATGGAAACTGAAATCCAATGTTTCCTTCTTTCATATCAATAATTGCACCAATTGTTCTAAGGAAAGGTCTACCAAGTATAATAGGACATGTCGGATTGCAATCTATATCAAGCACTGTAACGCCCTCGATGCGGCTATATCTCCTACGTGTCGAAGCACGACTTAGAGGCATAACCGCATGTAAAGCAATGTCGCAAGTAAGGTAATCTTCACAACAACCCATGTAAATAGATAAAAGGGGAAAGGATACATAGTTGGCTTAGACTCGCCACGTCACACAAATACATGAATAACATTACAACCATCCAATACACTCATGGTCCGACTACGGAACCAAAATAAAAGATCAACCCCAACATGCGACACGGTCCCCGATCGCCCCAACTGGGCACCACTACTGATCATCTGGGAAAGACACATAGTAATGACGAGAGTCTTCATCGAACTCCCACTTGAGCTCAAGCCCATCGTCTGGAACGGTATCATCAGTCCCTGCATCTGGTTTGGAAGTAATCTGTGAGTCACGGGGACTCAGCAATCTCGCACCCTCGCGATCAAGACTATTTAAGCTTATAGGTAAGGCGATGATGAGGACATCAATACCATTGTTACACCCACAGCCCCTACTGTTACATATACTGGACCAATTACTAGAGCTCGCGCACGCCAATTAAATTACCAGGTACTTTCGTTTCTTGGTAATGATTCTAATGTTCATGAGATTATGATGCTGCCTAAATTGGATACATTTGTTTTGCTTTCAAATGAAGGGCCTAGCTTGGAGAAGGATGAACATTGGAGCAAGAACACGCATGGAGTTGATGGCATGCGCAAGGGGATCAAGAACGGAGTTACAAGCGATGATTTCAGGACTTTGAAGCCGCCATAAGGAGTGCATGAAGCCATGGACGAAATATACAAGATGCCACTTCATAATATTCGTCCATAGGCTATTCTAGGTGCTGCGTCACCTTATTAATGGGCCAGGCCCATGTAATTTCGAAATACTTAAGTATAGGCTATTTTTAGAGTCCGTATGTGTGGGGAAACAAGAGTTAGGGTTGGTTTCGGACCCCACCCTCAAGGGCCACGAAATTCCCCTCTCTTCCTCCATATATACAGCCCGTAGGGCGTCGTTTAGACTTTGGGTTTTGTTTAGATTAAAAGTTCGCCATAGCTGCAACCTTCTCGTACTTCATTTGTGTCCAACGACCAGACCAAGACGTCACAGAACCCCACCTTGATCAATAAAGCTTTCATCTTATATTCGCAATATCCAGATTGCAATCTCAGTTTCTTGCTTGTTCTTCGTTTGCTCGCAGGAAACAGGCCCTTGTGGTCAGGTTGATCGTGCTCCGGCGTGGTTAATAACCCCTCGGAAGTTGGTTTAGCGATTGCTAAGGCGCGACGTCTCGCACGTTCGTAGTCGGATCGTCAAGGTCGACTCCCACAGAAAACGATAGCCACCATCTCATCGAAACATCGGGACACCTTTGCGTCTATCAGGCAAGGTAATATGTGGAGCTGCAGCAAGCGACTAGCATATATGGTGGCTAACCTGTTCGCAAAAGAGAGCGAGAAGAGAAGGCAAAGCACGGACGAAGAACTATGATCAAGAAGTGATCCTAGAACAACCTACGTCAAGCATTACTCCAACATTGTGTTCACTTCCCGGACTCCGCCGAGAAGAGACCATCACGGTAACACACGCGGTTGATTCATTTTAATTAAGTTAAGTTTCATGTTATCTTCAACCGGACATTAACAAATGCCCATCTGCCCATAACCGCGGGCACGGCTTTCAAAAGTTCAAATCCCTGCAGGGAAGTCCCAACTTAGCCCATCACAAGCTCTCACGGTCAACGAAGGATATTCCTTCTGCCGAGACATTCCGATCAGACTCGGCATCCCGGTTTTACAAGACATCCTCGACAATGGTAAAACAAGTCCAGCAACACCGCCCGAATGTGCCGACAAATCCCGATAGGAGCTGCACATATCTCGTTCTTAGGGCACACTCAGATGAACACTACGTACAACTAAAACCAACCCTCAAGTTTCCCCGAGGTGGCGCTGCAAGTGGCTCTGTTTGGACCAACACTCAGAAGAGCACTGGCCCGGGGGGGTTCAAATAAGATGACCCTCGGGCTCTGGAAACCCAAGGGAAAAAGAGGCTAGGTGGCAAATGGTAAAACTAAGGTTGGGCATTGCTGGAGGAGTTTTATTCAAGGCGAACTGTCAAGGGGTTCCCATTATAACCCAACCGCGTAAGGAACGCAAAATCCGGGAACATAACACCGATATGACGGAAACTAGGGCGACAAGAGTGGAACAAAACACTAGGCAAAAGGCCGAGCCTTCCACCCTTTACTAATTATATAGATGCTTTAAGATAACGAGATAATATAGTGACATCCCAATAATAAACAATGTTCCAACAAGGAACGATCTCCAATCTTCACCTGCAACTAGCAACGCTATAAGAGGGGCTGAGCAAAGCGGTAACATAGCCAATCAACGGTTTGCTAGGCCATGGTGGGTTAGAGGTTTGTCATGGCAATTTGGGAGGCATGATAAGCAAGTGGTAGGCATCGTAGCATAGGCATAGCAAAAGAGCGAGCATCTAGCAAGCAAAGATAGAAGTGATTTCGAGGGTATGATCATCTTGCCTGCAAAGTTGTCAGAGTTGACTTGATCCTCGTAAGCAAACTCAACGGGCTCCTTGTTAGCGAACTCGTCTCCCGGCTCTACCCAAACAAGACAAACAAGCAAAAGGAACACAATCAACCACGTGCAATGCTCAAACAACATGATGCAAACATGGTATGCTATGCGGGATGCGATATGTGATACATATGCAAGATTTGACAATGAATGATTGAACCTGGCCTCAACTTGGAAATCCAAGAGTGACACTGGAAGGTGGGGTGATTTCGGTTGAAATCGATATAAAGATCACTCGAATCAGATGCACGGTTTGGAAATGGCAAGCAAAACAAATATGACCCCGGTCTACGATAATCAGCAAGTAGCCATCTAAATGCATCAAGATAAAATATGCTACAGCATTCAAACATGACAACAAAATACATGGCAGGGATCCACTCATGATGCTTGACAAAAGATGAACACTGAGCTACGGCCAATTCATCCATTAACAGGTTCAAACAAGCATGGCAAAAATGCAAACGATAACAGGTTTCAGACTTAGTGAAATTAACACAAGTCTGGAATTTATCATCAGGAAGCACACTTTAGAGCATGAAAACTACATGCTACAGGAACTTAACACAGCAAAGCAAGGCACGGCATGAAGCTACTCAAAGCACTTAACAAAAGTCCCTTAGTGACCTTGAGCCAAAAGGGATCAGAAAATACAATTGCAGGCATGTGAACATTGCAAAAACATAATCAGATTACAGACTTAGTGAAAAACTGGAGCATGCAAATCAGTTAACGAGTAGGCATGTTTACGATCTCGATGCACTCACTACAGATCATGGCATGACAAACTAAGCATACACCCATCAAGAGTACATGTCATAGAAGCTAGACATGGCAAGAACAACAACATAGCATGCACGGATCAATAGCAACATCCTCGGCAAAATCGCTAACAAGTCAACAATTGACTCAAGCTAGGGTGCTCCATAAATGCAAACAAAGACATGGATGGATATAGCACCACAATGTTAACAAATCATCCTTACTGATCATCCTCAAAAGAGGCACGGATCACTAGGAAACAACATGAACATATGGCATAATGACAAAATCAGAAAAAGGACTTAGTGAAATTCTAAGTCCCTGAAATCAGCATTACCGAATACGCTACTTTGCAAGCTTGTGCTAGTCACCACACATATCACAAAAAAACATGGTAAGCACCTTTGTAAAGATGGCATGGCATATAACAAAACTCATGTAGAGCTCAGGAGCATATCATGCACACATTAATCATGGCAAAAGTGACAAATATCGATTTGATGAAACAGATCTGGCAATTTTATCACATAGCCCTCTTCCAACAGCATTTCGGGCATCAAGATGAGCTCAAATGAAAATCATGCAATGAAATGAAATGATGTACTCGTTGAGGCGAACATTTTGATATGCTACACGCGCAAATCGGAGCTACGGATGCGGAGTTACGACATGTCAAATTATGCAAAAAGTTATCAGGGATTAGGGTTAGGGTCAACCGATCCAGATCTGGAGTTCGTCTGCATGCGAACCGAGGCGCTCCGGCGAGCTTGAACCGGCTCCGGCGAGCTAGAAGAAAACGGCGGGGAGGCGAGGGAGAGGCGGATCCGGCCTCTCCCGACCGGATCTAGAGGCGGGCGGCGAGGGACGAGGCACTGGTGGCCGGAGAGCAGCTCCGGCGAGGCGGCGCGGTGGTTCGGCGGCCTCGGGGGAGCTCGCCGGCGCAGGCTCGCGGTGGCCGGGGTTGAAGCAGGTGGCGGCGTGAGGCAAAGGCGGCGGAGACGAGGGCGCTGGCGGCGGAGTCGGGCGCGGGGCGCGGCCCGGCTGCGCGGCGAGGAGGGCCCGGCTCGAGCCGAGCGGGCCGGTGGCGGAGACAAGAGCGGCGCGACACGTGGCGAGCCCTCGGTGGCGCGGGGCGGCGGCCGGCGCGAGAACGGACATGTCCGGCGCGCAGTGGGGAAAAAGGCTAGGGTTAGGGGGGAAGAGACCCGGGATTTTCGAGAGGGGATCTATATATAGGCATAGAGGGAGCTAGGAAGCTCCAAATGGAGTGCGGTTTTCGGCCACGCGATCATGATAGAACGCTCTAGACGATGGGAGAGGTTTTGGTGGGTTTTGGGCCAAATTGGAAGGGTGTTGGGCTGCAACACAAACGAGGCCTTCTCGGTCCCTTGGTTAACCGTTGGAGTATCAAACGAAGTCCAAATGGTACGAAACTTGACAGGCAGTCTACCGGTAGTAAACCAAGGCCGCATGGCAAGTCTTGGTCCAATCCAGAAATGTTTAACCCCCACACACGAAAAGAGGTAGAAAGGACCACCAGAGGCGATAGGAGCGCCGGAATGCAAAACGGACAACGGGGAAAATGCTCGGATGCATGAGACGAACACGTATGCAAATGCAATGCACATGATGACATGATATGAGATGCATGACAAAGGCAACAACACACAGAGACAAAAACCCGAACCCGAGGAAATAAAATAACTTAGCGCCGGAAACGACAAGAGTTGGGATACATATAAGGTAAATTACATCCGGGGTGTTACAAGAACAATGAAATATACAGGCACATAATACCTATTTGCAATAATAAGAACATCATTAGTACTTCCCATAGGTTTCTTAACAGTCGAATCCACTAGATCCATATTTAAAGAACAATCATCAAATTCACGGAAACCTAACACATCACAAAAAGTTTCTGGAATCATGGAAACGCTAGCACCCAAATCACACAAAGCATGGCACTCATAATCTTTAATCTTCATCTTAATAGTACATTCCCACTCATCATAAAGTTTTCTAGGGATAGAAACTTCCAATTCAATCTTTTCTTCAAAAGATTTAATCATAGCATCAATGATATGTTTAGTAAAAGCTTTATTTTGATTATAACCATGAGGAGAATACAACATGGATTGCAATAAGGAAATACAATCTATCAAAGAACAATTATCATAATTAAAATCCTTGGAATCCAAGAGAGTGGGTTCATCGCTACTTAAAGTTTTGACCTCTCCAAACCCACCTTTATCAATCCTTGCATCAAGATCTATAAACTCCAAATCGTTGGGACGCCTTTTAGCTAAAGTTGGCTCATCCCCAGTCACATCTTTATCAAGATTTATCTTAGGAAACAAAGATTCAATAGGAGTCACATCAATCACTTTAAGATCTTCATCATTATTCTCATAACAACTAGAAGAACATGCTTTTACAAACCAATCTCGCTTAGCACGCATCTTAGTGGTTCTTTCTTTGCACTCATCAATATAAATTGTAATAGATTTCAGAGATTCATTAATATCATGCTTGGGTGGAATAGATCTAATTTTAAAAGAATCAATCTCAAGAGAAATTATATCCATGTTCCTAGCCAAATGATCAATCTTAAGCAAATTTTATTCAACCATAGCATTGAAATTCTTGTGAGAACCAATAAATTCTTCAATATTATTGTCAAGATTAGAGGGCATCTTATTATTGTAGGAATTACCATAATTATTAGAGGAATTACTAGGAAATAGACTAGGGTTGAAATTACCTCTATACGCATTATTACCAAAATTGTTCCAACCAACAAAATTCACATCCATAGATTCATTATTATTCTCAATCAAAGTAGACAAAGGCATATCATTTGGATCAATAGGAGCACTCTTGTCCAGCTTTCCACTCAAAACATTAATTTCTTCAATCGCATGCACTTTTTTACTAGTAGAAGATCTTTTGGTATGCCATTGAGAGTAATTAGCCATAATATTATCTAGGAGTATAGTAGCTTCTCCTAATGCGATTTCCATAAAAGTACCTCCCGCGACCGAATCTAAAAGATATCTGGAAGCAAAATTCAATTCGGCATAAAACATTTGTATGATCATCGATAAATTTAAACCATGAGTAGGGCAATTTCTTATCATCAATTTCATCACTACAAAAAGAAAGAGACATCCGTGACATTTTGGCCCGAATGAAATTTTTTCTGTCATGCTTATGACACTTCTATGATGATAATTGTGAAAAAAGCACGTATCATCATAGATGTGGTGGGCTCCTACTTCTATGACAAAAATCATGACAGAAAATGGGCTTTTCGTTGTGGGCTGGTCGGGGACGCACCTGCATGACATTCTTTGGGCCGTCCATGACAGAAAAAATCATGGTAGAAGCGAGGGCGAGAAATTTTTTGGGGAGTTCCCAGTTACGGTGGGTGGTTGGGCCGAGCGATGCATGGAGGGATTACGCGTTTCTCTCATACACATACATGCGTGTGTGTGAGGCGTTGGTCTCTAACTAAACCCGAGCTAGGCGTTCGCTTACTGAACCAGAGCGATTGCACTGGCTACGCGTTACTAAACCCGAGCGACCGATCGATCCCTGGCTGTTAACTGAACCCGATCAAGCGATTCCTTCGCTAGTGCTACTAACTGAAGCCGATCGAACCTACTACCTCTTGATGAATAGTGAGCGTTGTTGGGGGTTGGATGAATAGTTCCCGGTGGGGGTTGGATGAACAGGACCCCGTGGTAGTAGAGGTCGTTGCCGCAGGATGAACAGGACCCTGGTCAAGGAGGCTGGTGGAGGGTGGATGAACAGGACCCCATGGAGGCTCCATGAACAGTAGCTGGTGGAGGGTTGATGAATAGGACCCCGTGGAGGGCCGGTTGAACAGTAGCCGGTGGAGGCTAGATGAATAGGACCCTGTTGTTGAACAGTAGCTGGTGGAGGCTGGAGGAAGTCGACGGTGGATGAACAGTAGCAGGTGGAGGACCCCGTTTCGACCGTAGGCACTCCAACACAAGTTTGTTTCCTCCTTTTTGTGGTATGCCACACCCCTCCCGATCAACAACACCCCATTTTAACCGTAGGCACTCGAACATAAAGTTCGTTTCCTCCGTCCTACGGTATGCCAGACCCTTCCTGATGAACAAGACCCCATTTCGACCATATGCGGTCGAACAGAAGGCCATTTCCTCCATTCTGCAGTAAGCCAGAGCTTGTTTCGGCTGTTCCGTCCAAGCCGGTTGGCTCCCGATGAACATGCGTCGATGTTTACTCTGTTCCGACCGAGCCGGTTGGATCCTGATGAACATGCGACACTGGTTACTGAACCCGCTCGAGCGATTCCTTTGCTATTGCTGCTAACTAAGGCCGATCGAACCTCCTGCCTCTTGATGAATAGTGAGCGTTGTTGGGGGTTAGATGAACAGTTTCCGGTGGGGTTGTATGAATACGACCCCATGGTAGTAGAGGTCGTTGCCGCTGTATGCAAAGGACCCTGATCAAGAAGGCCGGTGGAGGGTGGATGAACAGGACCCCGTGGATGCTCCATCACAGTAGTCGGTGGAGGGTTCATGAACAGGATCCCGTAGAGGGCTGGTTGAATAGTAGCCAGTGGAGGCTGGATGAACATGACCCCGTGATGAACAGTAGCTAGTGGAGGCTGGAGGAAGTCGACGGTGGATGAACAGTAGCCCGTGTAGGTTGGAGCGAGGCAGTAGACGGTGGATCAACAGGACCGCGTTTCCACCGTAGGCGGTCCAACACAATTTCGTTTCCTCCATTTTGCGGTACGCCACACCCCTCCCGATCAACAGCACCCCTTTTCGATTATAGGCACTAGAACACAAGTTTGTTTCCTTCGTTCTGCGGTACGCCAGACCCTTCCTGATGAATAGGACCCCGTTTCGACCATATGCGGTCGAACAGAAGGCCGTTTTCCTCTATTTTGCGGTACGCCTGACCCTGTTCCGGCTGTTCCATCCAAGCCGGTTGGCTCTCGATCAACAGGACACGTTCCGACCCAGTGGCTTGGCTCCCGATGAACAGGACACTTCCGACCCAGTGGCTTGGCTCCCGATGAACAAGAGGCGTTTTGATCCAGTGGCTTCGCTCCCGATGAATAGGACGCGTTCCGACCCTGTAACACCCACGATGCGGCTATATCTCCCACGTGTCAAGGCACGACTTAGAGGCATAACCACATGGTGGTTTAGTCGCAAGTGGGGTAATCTTCACACAATCCCATGTACTGAATAAGAAATGGATAAAGAGTTGGCTTACAATCGCCACTTCACACAAATAACAAATTAAACATACATCATCCAGAGTACAATCAAGGTCCGACTACAGAACCAAAATAAAGGAAGACAACCCCAAATGCTAGATCCCCGATTGTCCCAACTGGGCACCACTACTGATCAACCGGAAAAGACACAAAGCAACGATCAAGATCTTCATCTAGCTCCCACTTGAGCTCGGTTGCATCACCTGCACTGGTATCATCGGCACCTGCAACTGTTTGGGAAGTATCTGTGAGTCACGAGGACTCAGCAATCTCACACCCGCGAGATCAAGACTATTTAAGCTTATGGGTAGGATGGGGTAATGAGGTGTGGCTGCAGCAAGCGCTAAGCAAATATGGTGGCTAACATACGCAAATAAGAGTGAGAAGAGAAGCAACACAATGATCGAGAAGCTAGAAGTGATCAAGAAGTGATCCTGAAGCTACTTACGTTCAAGCATAACACAAGACCGTGTTCACTTCCCGGACTCCGCCGAGAAGAGACCATCATGGCTACACACGCGGTTGATGCATTTTAATTAAGTAAGTGTCAAGTTCTCTACAACCGGACATTAACAAATTCCCATCTGCCACATAACGCGGGCACGGCTCTCAAAAGTTTATACCCTGCAGGGGTGTCCCAACTTAGCCCATCACAAGCTCTCACGGTCAACGAAGGATATTCCTTCTCCCGGAAGACCCGATCAGTCTTGGAATCCCGGTTACAAGACATTTCGACAATGGTAAAACAAGACCAGCAAGACCACCCGACTGTGCCGACAAATCCCGATAGGAGATACACATATCTCGTTCTCAGGGCACACCGGATAAGCTAAGCGTACAGGTACCAACATAACCCAAGTTGCCAAGGGACGGTCCTGCACAGTGCTCTAGTTTGGACCAACACTCAGAGGAGCACTGGCCCGAGGGTTTAAAATAAAGATGACCCTTGAGTCTGCAGAACCCAAGGGAAAAAAGGCTTAGGTGGAAAATGTTAAAACCAAGGTTGGGCCTTGCTGGAGGAGTTTTATTGAAGACGAACAGTCAAGGGGTTCCCATAACACCCAACCGCGCAAGGAACGCAAAATCAAGGAACATAACACCGGTATGACGGAAACTAGGGCGGCAAGAGTGGAACGAAACACTAGGCATAAGGCCGAGCCCTCCACCCTTTACCAAGTATATAGATGCATTAAATTAAATAAGAGATATTGTGATATCCCAACATATCCATGTTCCAACATGGAACAAACTTCAACTTCACCTGCAACTAGCAACGCTATAAGAGGGGCTGAGAAAAAGCGGTAACATAGCCAAACAACGGTTTGCTAGGAAGGTGGGTTAGAGGCTTGACCTGGCAATATGGGAGGCATGATATAACAAGTGTTAGGTAGCGCGACATAGCGATAGAGCGAACAACTAGCAAGCAAAGATAGAAGTGATTTCGAGGGTATGGTCATCATGCCTGAAATCCCGCAAGGAAGAAGAACGAGTTCATGAAACATCACGGAGCATGTTTTTGGAATATATATAAAATATTGGGCAAAGAAAGTACCAGAGGGGGGCCACCAGCTGACCTTTTGGGCCCCCTGGCAGGCCTCCTATGCCCATCTTTGGTTATACGGTGTGTTTTGACCTAGAAAAAATCAGAAGGAAGCTTTCGGGATGAAACGCCGCCGTCTTGAGGCGGAACCTGGGCAGAACCAATCTAGGGCTCTAGCGGAGCTATTCTGACATGGAAAACTCCCACCGGAAGGAGGAAATCATCGCCATCGTCATCACCATCGATCCTCGCATCGAGAGGGGTCAATCTCCATCAACATCTTCACCAGCACCATCTCCTCTCAAACAATAGTTCATCTCTTGTATTCGATCTTGGTCCCAAAACCTCAGATTGGTACCTGTGCTGTAGCGACCAGACCTCAAACAGTCTGATCTCTGTGCTCCGGTGTCATCCCTGGATCAGTAATGCTGACACCACACAGTACTCGGAGGATTTATAGCAGAGTAGCAATCACACACTTATTACATCGAGTGTCTCAAAACAGAACTTATTACAATAAATATGGCTTAAGGCCATCTAATAACGATAACAACGGAAGGCTTGGAAGATAAGTGAGTCCATCAACTCCAACGGCATCACTGAGTATAGAACCACGACCTAAAAACTCCTTAATCATCGTCTGAAAAGTCTACAACATTAACGTTGCAGCCCGAGAACGGGTCAACACATGGAATATGCTGGCAAGGTAACACATAGAGAGTAATGGAATGAAACAACTATACTATATGCATATTTGGCTGGTGGAAAGCTCTATGGTTACTGTTTTGCGTAAAGCCAATTTTTCCCTACTTCAAAGGAACAAATTTAATTACTATCATGGTGGTTGTTAAACATTGAGAATGGTTGACAGCATTCTCAATCCCAATTAAGCATCATCATTAAACAAACCCATCAAACTTAACGTTAGAGTAACATGTTGAGATTCACATGATAATCCAAGTACTAGATACTCAAGATGTCCATAACCGGGGACACGGCTAACCATGATTAGTTTATTACACTCTGCAGAGGTTTGCGCACTTTTCCCCATAAGACTCGATCTCCTCCGTTGGTTTTCTTGCACTACATGGTGTTTGAGAAACGGATGATCGAGACATAGTCTTTCGGAAGCGCTAGCACCTTACGTTGGATAGACTGGTACACCTACTTTCCCGTACATCTGCTAGTCTACCCTGTAAGAGTTCGCACGACTTAGTCAGCTATGCCAGAGCCCATAATGGCTTGTGGCTGCACACGGAAGTTTCTAGTATGAATAATCTTATGATCCCTTTGAGCCTGGGTGGCGGTCCAAAAGAAAAACAGGCAAGTCCTGGATTACCCAGGTGCCTAGACAGGCAATCCTAGAATAACCAGGTGCCTCAATCCACCCAGATGTGTGTTTAAGTTGCCACCTTAAGTAAACCATTAATTAACAATCTCACATCTGTCATGGATATCACTCACCCAATCCATGTCTACTAGCATAGCATAGCATAACAAGCAAACGTAGAAGTAACTCCCAAAGGTTTCATAATAAACGGTAATAGGTACTACCTCATCTACTTCCCATCCTACAATTTAATTAGATCCTAATCATGCAATGTGTGAGGATTGATCTAATGCAATAAAACTGGGTTGTAGAAAAGGTATGATCAAAGTGTTACTTGCCTTGCTGATGATCCGCGAAACCTAGAGATTCGAAGTAACAGGCGGCGCACTCCGGGTATTCTGTCGCAGACAAACAAACAAGCATACAATAAGTACTCATCTAATGCACAGGTAAAACTCAAATCGAAGATCTAACCAGAAAGTTCAACTTAAGAACCCTGGTTTGCAAAAAGAATCAAATCGAACGAAGCAAAAGAAATCAAACGGCGAAAGAAAACAACTTCATTCTAGTAATCTGCATCTAGGTCAAATTTTACAGTAGCAAAAACTTGTTTAAGTTGATTATTCGGAAAGAGGGTTTCGAGACGAAACTCCAGGCGCTTGAATCGCCTGATTCCGATAAACGAGCGAAAAGTTATACTAAAACGAAAATCGGATCAGAAATCGCGATCTGAAAATAACCGCGGAAAATCCGACGAAAAAGACAAACGACAAACAGAAAAGAAAGAAAAAAATTCCTCTCTTTTTTAAAAAAAAAACTGCACGAAAATCGAGGCGGCGGCGGCGAACCTCGGGCGGCGTGCTCCGGCGGCGACGGCGGCTAGGGTTTTGGGGCGGGGCGATTTTTGGGCTGGGGCTCAGCTCGGGCGCTATATAAAGGCTCCGGCTGGCGGTGTCCTGGCCGAGTATGGCCCATAGTCGGTTCCGTTTTTTTTAAATAATTCCGCTCGGAAGAAAAATAGAAAGAAATACTAAACGGACTCCAAAAATCACGAAATAAATTTTGCCAGGTTTCTAAAATCATGCCCGATAAAGTGAACATTTATCTGGGCCCAAACTACAACTTTGAAAAACGCGCATTTATCCTAAATTCAAAATAAAAATACCGAAAACTCCGAAATAAATCTTATTTGATTTTTTATTAAATCCTCAATATTTCTATATTTTGGGAAAGTCATTTTATTCCCTCTCTCATATTTTTGTAATAGAAATAATTGATGATAAAATAAATAAAATCAGGCGATCCTATTTACACAATTTGAGAAAACTCAAATATGTAAATAACGAAATCCCCAACTCTCTCCGTGGGTCCTTGAGTTGCTTAGGATTTTCTGGGATCAAAACCAAATGCAAAATAAAATATGATATGCATGATGATCTAATGTATAACATTCCAAATTGAAAATTTGGGATGTTACACTGCGGGTTGCTACTAGTGTTGATTACTCCTTGTAGTTGATGCTAGTTGGTTTATTTGGTGGAAGATTATATTTTCAGATACTTAATGATAATTAATACTCCTCTGATCTTGATCATTAATATGTTTTATGAGTAGTTATGTTTGTTCCTGAGGACATGGGAGAAGTCTTGTTATAAGTAATTATGTGAATTTGGTATTCATTCGATATTTTGATGAGATGTATGTTGTCTCTCCTCTAGTGGTGTTATGTGAACGTCGACTACATGACACTTCACCATGATTTGGGCCTAGCGGAAGGAATTGGGAAGTAATAAGTAGATGATGGGTTGCTAGAGTGACAGAAGGTTAAACCCTAGTTTACACGTTGCTTCGTAAGGGGCTAACTTGGATCCATATGTTTCATGCTATGGTTAGGTTTACCTTAATACTTCTTTCGAAGTTGCGGATGCTTGCGAGAGGGGTTAATCATAAATGGGAGGCTTGTCCAAGAAAGGGCAACACCCAAGCACTGGTCCACCCACATGTCAAATTATCAAAGTAAGGAATGCGAATCATATGAGGATGATGAAACCTTCTTGACAACAATTCCCATGTGTCCTCGGGCTTGTCCTTTGATACAAAAAGGATTGGGCCACCTTGCTGCACCTTAGTTAGTTTATTTATTTGTTACCCGTTATGATTTATCTTATCACAAAACTATGTGTCACCGATAATTTCAGTTCTTGTAGAGAATACCTTGCCGAAAACCACTTGTCATTTCCTTCTGCTCCTCGTTGGGTTCGACACTCTTACTTATCGAAAGGACTATGATAGATCCCCTATACTTGTGGGTTATAAACTACGGCTATGGTCGGGGCAACAATTTGTATAGCAATGGTGGGCAGCAGAGGGACGGGCGGGTGGCACCAGAGTAGCCGCCTCGGCAATCGCTTATCATTAATGTGGGTGGCAGACGGATGGACGGGCGGCAGTTGTGTCGTTCGAATGTTAAGCGGTCGCATGCACCAGGAAGCGGCGCGGGCAGTGCTGATCATTTCGGTCAGGAAGCACGTTCAGGAGAGGGGGTTTGGGTGGGCCAGGGCGGTCAGACTCGTGCTGGATAGTGGTCCGGTCCAGCACCCGGACATGCAGGCTCGCCAGCGAGCTCCCCGAGCTTAGCGATGACAACCAGGAGGCGGCGCCACCACCCATGCTAGTTCATGTTGTGTTCACCATAGAGCAGGTACGGCCACACTTTGATGCCCTAATGGCGGAAGGGCTACCAGCGCCGGAATCGGCATTCTGCTAAGCACAGGAGGACCAGTGTTACAACCTCCGTCTCCTCAACGAGCATCTGCTCGTGGAGGGATGAATCATCGGCGAACAAGCGAACAAAAATGTCGTCGCGGACATGTAGCCCAATGATCATGGCTTCCTGGATGAGCAACGGGTGTTGTCTCAGACCATCTGTAGGGCCAGCGTTGTTGACCTCGTTGTGGCACCGCCGTCTCGCATCGTCAACATGGTCAACAAACAAGAGGAATCAAGAGATGACTTTACATGGAGCGGATGATAGTAGTGACCCAGCAGGGCCATGGCCGTACTTAGGCCAGTGCATCCTTACAACTACATGGAAAAAATTGCTTCCTCCTTGTTTCTTGACATCAGGGGCCGACACTATTGTCAACGTATAGTCAATAAACGAGAGAATTGCACAAGGAGTGGCCGACAGCTGGGACCCAGCAGCTCAAGCAGTATTTTTTAGGGGTGAGCAGTATTCTTTTAGCGATGTTTTTGTTATTGTTGAGAGGAGCGCGGTATCAACTGGGTGGGCTGTGGCCCGTCTAGCCTAGGCTATTATTTTAAGTCGACCAAATATCCAGCCCAAATATTAATTTTTCTATGTGAAAATGGCTAGACCAGCTTTACTTTTTTTTGAGGAATACCCAACCCAGGACAACTTGTTATTATCCGCTCCGATGGGCTGCAAATCTTTTCCTAGGAGGGATGCATTTGGCTTGCCTAGAAAATGGGCATTAAGAAATAATAAAATAGGTTGTAAATATAAAAAATGCACCCAACCGGTAATTATTTTCAAAACTATTTTTTTTGGATTTTCAAAATTTTAATTTCATTACTTGTTGCGCGCACAAATTTTTTTTGGATTTTTCACTAATATAAATTTATTTTGAAATTAGATTGAATTTGACTCGAAATTTTGGGATAAAAATAGTCGGATCCCATCAAAATGTGGGAAATTTGGTTGAAATTATTAACCTTTGTCGTGGCTAGAAAATGGGTTGTAATGTTAACAAACAGTAAATGGGCTACAATAAATTCCATTAGAATTAAAAATGTGTTGTAAATTATTAAAAATAGCAAATGCGCTATATGTTATCCGCCGCTGATGTGATGCTCACTTGTAGTCCTACTAAGTTGACGCGTACACAAGGCTTTGTCAAGTTATAGTCAACACATGATTCTAGCAGAAGTGACCATTGGATGTCCATCCAACGACTATCGTGCTTCTTCAATCTCGGATATTCTTGCCTCAGGCGCCCAAATACTACTGCAGGATGCTGCTAACCCAACACTCCAATCAGAGACCCTTCGACGAAACTGTGTGTGATGCATTAATCGCAAACGGTGATGTAAAATACCTGTCAAAAAAGATGCAAAACGTTTGCGATGGCGGATACATCAAACACAGTTCATATTATAAGTATGTGTCCGATGCGTGGCATACGGTTAATCCATAAGAACTGTTTGCAATGAGATAGAACAACAAAAACGGGCAGCTATATCAAGGTGTGTGTGATACACAACATATAGTTCGCTCAGATGAACTATTTGCTATTAGGGAATGCAACAGAAATGGTCAGCTAGATCAAGGTGTGTGCGATATACGGCATACGGGTCACTCGGTTGAACTGTTTTTGATTAGGGAACTGAAAGTGCAACTATCCGTGGGTGGTTTTGGTAATTCCTAACAACATATAGCTCATTGAGCTAACATTATTCCAAGATTAATATTTCAGGAAAAGCTCAATGAATGGCATGGCATGGATGAGGAAAGTGGATCCCTCAAAATTCTAAGGACAAAAAGTTTGGCTCAAGCTTCAAGATCAAGACTCTACATTTTATATTTTAGTGATCCAAGATCACATTGAGTCTATAGGAAAAGCCAACACTATCAAGGAGGGATGAGGTGTTGCTTAATGGCTTGCTTTCTCAAAATGCTTAGTGATATGCTCCAAAATCCTCAACTACCTTCCCACATCCACATATGACCTAAACCAAAAGTCAAACTCGGCCCCACCGATTCTTTCTATCTGGCGCCACCGAGTTTCAAATGTCATAGCCACTGCCACAAACCCTAGGCAAATCGGTCTCACTGGTAGGGATCTCGGTCTCATCGAGATGGGATTGTAATTTCTCTATTTCCCTTCGTAATGTTTCGGTCTTACCGAGATGAGCGATCGGTCCCGCCGAGATTGCAATGTAAACACTCTGTTTCCCTTTTGTAACATTTCGGTCCCACCGAGATGAGCGAATCGGTCCCACTGAGTTTACCTGACCAACTCTCTGGTTAGCTTATTACCAAAATAGGTCCCACCGAGTTTGTGTAATCGGTCACACCGAGATTACATTATGCCCTAACCCTAACCATATCGGTCCTACCGAGTTGCATCTCAATCCCACCAAAAATCCTAACGGTCACTAGGTTTGCTGAATCGGTCCGACCGAGTTTAACCATTCGGTCCCTCTGAGTTTGGCAAATTGTGTGTAACGGTTAGATTTTGTGTGGAGGCTATATATACCCCTCCACCCACTCTTCATTCGTGGAGAGAGCCATCAGAACATACCTACACTTCCAATACACATTTTCTGAGAGAGAACCACCTACACTTGTGTTGAGGACAAGATATTCCATTCCAACCATATGAATCTTGATCTCTAGCCTTCCCCAAGTTGCTTTCCACTCAAATCTTCTTTCCACCAAATCCTGTGAGAGAGAGTTGAGTGTTGGGGAGACTATCATTTGAAGCACAAGAGCATGGAGTTCATCATCAACACACCATTTGTTACTTCTTGGAGAGTGTTGTCTCCTAGATTGGCTAGGTGTCACTTGGGAGCCTGCGACAAGATTGTGGAGTTGAACCAAGGAGTTTGTAAGGGCAAGGAGATCGCCTACTTCATGAAGATCTACCGCTAGTGAGGCAAGTCCTTCGTGGGCGATGGCCGTGATGGAATAGACAAGGTTGCTTCTTCGTGGACCCTTTGTGGGTGGAGCCCTCCGTGGACTCACGCAACCGTTACCCTCCGTGGGTTGAAGTCTCCATCAACGTGGATGTACGATAGCACCACCTATCGGAACCACGACAAAAACAGCCGTGTCTCCTATTGCGTTTGAATCCTCCAAACCCTTCCCTTTACATTCTTGCAAATTGCATGCTTTACTTTCACTGCTCATATACTCTTTTGCATGCTTGCTTGAATTGTGTGGAGATTGCTTGACTTGTGCTAAGATAGCTAAAATCTGCCAAGAACTAAAATTGGGAAAAGGCTAGATTTTTATTTGGTCAAGTAGTCTAATGATCCATGTAAACAAGATGTGTGTGATCCACGGCAAACAGCCCACTCGGAAGAACTGTTTGCGATGAGAATATATAACATAGACGGTTACTAGAGTTAATTCGTGTGCGATTCTGTGTGTAAAAATAGTTTGAAAACTGCAAAGTAGTTGCTTGCTATGGCTAGGAGTATCGCACACGATGCATGCGCGAGTACTCGTGTGCGATGATTAGTAAGTTACATATACGTTTCCTTATGGTAACACGTTTGTGATAACATGTGACACCGCATACGGTTGTCGGGTTGTGTGCTCCACTTAATCTTCCCGCACTCCATCGAAGGCTTCCCGCGCTCCACAGGGGTGAATTGTAAAATCCTCAATCCCTAGTGAGCTGCTAGCTATAAATAACCACAGCAATGGCCGCCGCCGGCGAGTCGCTATTGATCCAGTTGCTAGCTAGTTACCCACACATACTGGCAGACACCCAACGGCCGACGATGGGATGGAGTCGTGTGACGGCGGAATCGAGGTTGAAGGCACGATGGTTGGCTTGGTGGTCGACAGCCATACCGCCGCCTCTCCCGACGACTGCCAGAGGAATCAGGAAACACGGTAGGAGCAAGCCGCCAGGTTAGCCAGGGTCGTCCTAAAAGCGGATAGGGATCGCCAGCGGACAATACTACTGGCTCGACACAGAGTGCGGTGGATGGTGCAGGCAGTGGACGAGGGACCTCGACGACGCAAGGACAACTATGGCAATGGCGGCCGCCGCACGAGGCACAGGCTTATGTCCCAGATGGAGGAGGGCGCAGCGCCGGACGTCGCTGGGGCATTCCTTGGGGCCGTCACGGTAGCCCTTGTTGGAAATATGCCCTAGAGGCAATAATAAAGTGGTTATTCTTTTATTTCCTTGTTCATGATAATCGTTTATTATCCATGCTATAATTGTATTGATTGGAAACTCAAATACATGTGTGGATGCATAGACAACAACATGTCCCTGGTGAGCCTCTACCGAGCTAGCTCATTGATCAAAGATGCCTATGGTTTCCTAGTCATAGCCATGAGTTGTCATTTGGTAATGGGATCACATCATTAGGAGAATGATGTGATGGACAAGACCAAAACTATAAACGTAGCATATGATCGTATCAAGTTTATTGCCACCATTTTCTGCATGTCAAGTATCTGTTCCTATGACCATGAGATCATGCAACTCACCAACACCGGAGGAGTACCTTGTGTGTATCAAACGTCGCAACATAACTGGGTGACTATAAAGATGCTCTACAGGTATCTCCGACGATGTATGTTGAGTTGGCATGGATCAAGACTGGGATTTGTCACTCCGTATGACAGAGAGGTATATCGGGGCCCTCTCGGTAATACAACATCACAAGAAGCTTGAAAGCATGTGCCTAATGATTTTGGTCACGAGATCTTGTATTACGTAACGAGTAAAGAGACTTGACAGTAATGAGATTGAACTAGGTATGGAGATACCAATGATCGAATCTCGGGCAAGTAACATATCACCGGACAAAGGGAATTGTGTACGGGATTAACTGAATCCTTGACATCGTGGTTCAACCGATAAAGATCTTCGTGGAATATGTAGTAATCAATATGCGCATCCAGGTCCCACTATTGGTTATTGACTAGAGAGGAGTCTCGGTCATGTCTACATGATTCTCGAACCCGTAGGGTCGCATGCTTAACATTCGGTAGCGCTAGGGTAGTATTGAGATATTAGTAGTGGAAAGTCCGAAGGTTGTTCAGAGTCCCAGATGGGATCCGGGACATCACAAGGAGCTCCGGAATAGTCAAAAGGTAAAGATTCATATATGGAAAGTGGTTATCGGGGTTTGGAAAAAAGTTCGAGTTTTTACGGTATTGTACCGGGAATGTTCTAGAAGGTTCCGGAGTTGGGCCCACCTGCATGGGGGACCCACATGAACATGGGTAGTGTGGAAAGTCCCCACAACCCTGGACTAGATGCAGCAAGATTCTCCCTTAAAGGGAATAGTATCATATCCCAAGGGGATAAGATCAGGATCCCTAAAAGGGGGATAGCGATCGGTGGGGAAGAAAAGGTGGGATTTCCTTCCTCCCCCTTTGGCCAATAACCCTAGGGACTTGGAGGGCAACCCACCAACCCCCCCCCATGCCTATATAAAGGTGTGGAGGCGCTGGGGGCAGCCACCCTTCGACCCTTGCCTGTTAACTCTCCCAACTCCTCCCACGTTTCACCGGTACGCACTTGGCGAAGCCCTGCCGGAATTCCACTGCCACGTTGTTCCACCACCATACTGTCATATTGGTCGTGTTGGTCCCGATCTCATCTACCCCATCTCTCTCGAAACTCATCCAAACTCCTCCCACGCCACCACCACCATACTGTCGTGTTGGTCCCGATTTCATCTACCCCCTCTCTCTCGCTTGCTGGATCAAGAAGGAGAGGACTCCGCCGAGCTGCACGTGTGCTAAACTCGGAGGTGCAGTCCATTCGGCACTTGATCCGGAGTTCTTGGATGGATCGTGATTGGCTCACAAAGACGTTCGACTACATCAACCATGTTTCTTAATGCTTCCACTTAGTGATCTACAAGGGTATGTAGATCCAATCTCTTCTCTCGTAGATGTGCATCTCCTAGATTGATCTTGGTGAGCGTAGGAAAAAATTTATTTCCCATGCAACATTCCCCAACAGTGGCATCATGAGCTAGGTCTATGCATAGATGACATCATGAGTAGAACACAAAGGAGTTTGTGGGCGTTGATGGTCAGATTGCCTCCTTCCTTGGTCTTATCTTGATTCAGCGGTATTGTGGGATGAAGCAGTCCCGACCAACTTTACATGTCCACGTACATGAGACCGGTTCCATCGACTGACATGCAACTTGTTGCATAAAGATGGTTGGCGGGTGTCTGTCTCTCCCACCTTAGTTGAAACGGTTGTGGCTTTGCGTAGGTAAGAACGGTTCTTACTAGTCACCCATAGCAGCCACCTAAAACATGCAACAACAAAGTAGAGGACGTATAACTTGTTTTTGCAAGGTATGTTGTGATATGATATGGCCAAAGACATGATGAGATATATTTGATGTATGAGATGATCATATTTTGTATAGATTATCACGACTTGCATGTCGATGAATACGTTAACCGGCTGGAGCCATAGGGTTGTCTTTAATTATTGTATGACTTGCGTGTCAATCATTAAGCGCTATGTGATACTTTACTTTAACGCTAAGCGGTAGCAATAGTTGTCGAAGCATGATCGGCGTGACAACCCCGATGGCGACATGATGATGGAAATCATGGTGTCATGCCGGTGACGATAGAATCATGTCGGTGCTTTGAAGATAGATATCAAAAGCACAAGATGATGGCCATATCATGTCACTTATGATTTGCATGTGATGTTAATCTTTTTATGCATCTTATTTTCCTTAGGATGATGGTAGCATTATAAGGTGATCCCTCGCTAAAATTACAAGATAAAATTGTGTTCTCCCCAAGTGTGCACCGTTGCGAAAGTTCGTCGTTTTGAAGCACCACGTGATGATCGGGTGTGATAGACTCTACGTTCGCAGACAACGGGTGCAAGCCAGTTTTGCACATGCGGAACACTTGGGTTAAACTTGACGAGCCTAGCATGTTGCTACTTCTTGAGCTTGCGTTGGTTTTTCCCTTGAAGAGGAAAGGGTGATGCAGAAAAGTAGAAATAAGTATTTCCCTCAGTTGAGAACCAAGGTATCAATCCAGTATGAGAAACAAGAAAGTCCCCAATCTATGCACCTACACAAACAATCAAACACTTGCACCCAACGTGATAAAGGGGTTGTCAATCCCTTCACGGTCACTTGCAAAGGTGGGATCTAATAGAGATAGATATAAAATATTACTAAAATATAAAAAAAATAAAAGTAAATAAATTGCAGCAAGGTATTTTTGGGTTTTTTGGTTTATAGATCTGAAACTATATGATGGAAAATAGATCCGGGGGGCATAGGTTTCACTAGAGGCTTCTCTCTTGAAGGGAAATAATACGGTGGGTGAACAAATTACTGTCGAGCAATTGATAGAAAAGTGCAAAGTTATGATGATATCCAAGGCAATGATCATGAATATAGGCATCACGTCCGTGTCAACTAGACCAACTCCTGCCTGCATCTACTACTATTACTCCACACATCGACCGCTATCCAGCATGCATCTAGAGTATTAAGTTCATAAGAACGGAGTAACGCCTTAAGCAAGATGACATGATGTATAGGGATAAACTCAAGCAATATGATGAACACCGATATATTTACCCTTGATGGCAATAATACAAATACGTGCCTCGCTACCCCTACTTTGTCACTGGGTGAGGACACCGCAAGATGGAACCCAGAACTAAGCACCTCTCCCATTGCAAGAAAAACCAATCTCGTTAGCCAAATCAAAGAGAAATACAAATATATCAAATCATGCATATAAGAATTCAGAGGAGACTCAAATAATATTCATAGATAATCTAATCATAAATCCACAATTCATCGATCTCGACAAACATACCACAAAAGAAGATTACATCACATAGATCTCCAAGAACATCGAGGAGACCATTGTAATTGAAGATCAAAGAGAGAGAAGAAACCATCTAGCTACTAGCTATGGACCCGTAGGTCTGTCGTAAACTACTCACGCTTCATCGGAAGGGCAATGGAGTTGATGTGGATGCCCTTCATGATCGGAGCCCCCTCCGGGAGGATGTCGGAAATGGCCCCAAGATGGGATATCATGGGAACAGAAGGTTACATCGGCGGAAAAGTATTTTGCTAGAAGCTGTTGGTGTCAAAACCAGCCAATCTCGTGTAGGGGGTCCCGAACTATGCGTCTGAGAATCAAAGGCAACAGGAGACAAGGGACACGATGTTTACCCAGGTTCGGGCCCTCTTAATGGAGGTAATACCCCACTTCCTGCTTGATTGACTTTGATGAGTATAGGGGTTACAAGAGTTGATCTACCTCGAGATCGTAATGGCTAAACCCTAGATGTCTAGCCTATATGATTATGATTGCCTCTACGGACTAAACCCTTCAGTTTATATAGACACCGGAGGGGCCTAGGGTTGTACAGAGTCAGTTTACAGAGAAATGAAACTTCATATACGAATGTTAATGGTTGCTATCAACGCAAAGGAGAGTCCCATTCGGACACGGGGGAAGGCCTTCTATCTTGTATCTTCACGGCCCGTAAGTCCGGCCCATGTCACATAACCCGCATGGCCGGGGACCCCCTAATACAGGACTCCCTTATTAGCCCCTGAACCAGGCTTCAGTGACGATGTGTCTGGCACGTAGATTGTCTTCGGCATTGCAAGGCGGGTTCCTCTTCTGAATACTCCAAAGCAGCTAAACAAAAGAACTATATCTGGCTCTGTATAATAGTTACAACCCTGAACCACAAGGGTGAAATACTTAAACAAAATAAGTTATGTCTACTGACAGCTCTTTCGGCAAGACGTTATGTTCCGGCCTTATTATTATTTCGAACCGTTTTTTATCCTCTCGCTTCGCGTTTCGAGGCGCGGTCTTTATTGACACGTCTTGTCAAAGCAGAGATCATGTCCCCTTATTACGGGATTCTTATCAATATGGGTTTGGGTAATCCAACCGTGCCATTTGCCCGACCCCTTTGGAATAGGTGAGTTTTGAAGGCTCGTGAGGGGGGCGCTTGATATTCACTGCCTTTATAAGAGGATAAGAACCCACCTTCTTACCTCATGCCTTCTTCCTCCTCTCCCCTTCCATCCTCGAGCTCCAACGCCCAAGTTTTGATCTTTCTGTTGCCACCAAACACACCAGCCATGTCCGGATCCGGCTCACAAGGCAAGTGGATGGCTTCCTCCGTCGCGGAGAGGAACGTCAAGGAACTCCGGGAAGCAGGGTACTTAGCCGCAAACATCACCCACCGGCTCCCTATCAAAAAGTAGATCATCCCCACTCCGGAGCCTAACGAGAGGGTAGTGTTCATCCCTCACTTTCTCCGCGGACTAGGGTTTCCTCTCCACCCTTTCATCTGCGGCCTCGTGTTCTATTACGGGCTAGATTTCCACAATCTAGCCCCAAATTCCTTCCTCCATATTTCGGCGTTCATCGCCGTGTGCGAGGCACTCCTCCGCATCCCCCCTCCCACT
Source organism: Triticum urartu (assembly GCF_003073215.2). Classification (NCBI taxonomy): domain Eukaryota; kingdom Viridiplantae; phylum Streptophyta; class Magnoliopsida; order Poales; family Poaceae; genus Triticum; species Triticum urartu. The sequence continues at coordinate 19,952 of NW_024115954.1, read as the reverse complement.
TCGGCCTATGGCTTAAGGTCTTCAATGTGAAGCCGAAGGTGGTTGACGGAGAGCACACAGACTGTGGAGGCGCCATGGTGAGCAAGCTCCCGAACATCACCTGGCCAAAAGGGGCCTTTGTGGAGACCATGAAGATATGGCAGTAGGAGTGGTTCTACATCACCGAACTCCGCGGTGCCAACTGGGCGGGCCCTCCTGAGTTCAGATCCGGACCCCCGATGCGGCTTGCATCATGGACAAACAAGGGTCTAGATTGGGCATCGTCCGATGAGGTGATGATGCTACAGAAGTGCATCGAGAATATAATGGAGAAGAACACCAGCCTTGCTGATGTGGTCCAAGTGATGCTTTTTCGCCGGATTCTCCCCTGCCAGCGCCGGACTCTCCACATGTGGGAGTTCAATCCGGCTAGCCCTCGGACCCTGCAGCGATTCTTTGGCACAACACACGAAGTGATCTGGAAGCTGCTCTTCAAGGCCCAGAAGTTGTGGCCGGAGCCGACCGAAGACATCGGCCTCGACTGTGCTCATCCGGCCACTCCCGTAAGTTTTCGGATTTCTAAACCGTAACTTCAACTTGAAAACCCAAAGTGGTATACTGAGCCTTCCATTCTTTCTTCAGGGTTGGACAAAGAAGGCGGAGCGGATCCGATGCCCAGCTCCGCTGCCTGAGGACCCAACTATTCCTCTTCTGATGAAGATGCTGGTCCCGGCACTGTACCAGGCGCCGGAGAAGAAGGCCAAGAAGAAGGGCAAGGGGGCTAGAGGCGGCCTTCGCTGAAAAGGTACTTCGGACGTTATGTCCGGGGATACCGAAGCTCTCTCCTCCCACGAGGGGGACGAAGATGAAGAGGAGGAGGAGGAGAGCAATTCTCCCCTTATGGGGGGGGGGGAAGAAGAAAAGGGCGGCTTCTGGGGACCTAGAGGCGGAGGCGTCCAAGAAGGTGAAGATCTCCCTTTCGGATGATCCAGAATCGGACGCCGAAGTCATCCCCGAGTGGCGCACCAGACTGAAGCCCCTGGCCGAATCGTAAGTATCCAAGGACACTGTACATATATCCGGTTTTATGTTTTGTTGGTTTAACACATTGAATTGCGTGTTGTAGTCTGGCTCACGATCTCCTACAATGATCATCGTCTTCTGGGAATTCGCTGGGCCGAACATGATGGAGAGCTAGAAGCCTCCGCAGGCCTCCCGCCCATTGCCACTGACAACACCGAAGTGTTGTCCCAAAGAACATCTCCACGCCATGGAGAGGTGCGGGAGGCCGTCAAAATGGCGCCAGAGGTTAATATCTCAGCTGCCGAAAACATGGGGGAACCGACACCCATGGAGACTTGCGGCGGGGGCCATGCCCAATTTGGCCTCCAACCAAATATTATTCTGGAGATCCGCACGTCTCCAAAATCAAGCGAGCAGCCTCCTTTGAAAGAAGGGGGCGCATCGACTCCACCGGTGACCTCTGTCAATCCTGAGGCGCCGGACATTCTGGTGGAAGCGCTTCAGCGTGCTTCCATTGTGGAGGAACATCGTACCCTTATGGGTACGGTGGTTGAAAAGGTTCGGTCAGCTAAAAACGGATTGAATGAAGCCTATACCAGCCTACTAATAGGCTTTGAGGTATGTGAAGTAATATTGTTTAGCTGCTTTGCAGATGCAAAAAATATGCCTGTGTATAGATAGTAGCCCCTGAGACTATGTTCGACTTTTCCAAAGTAGGGCCGAACAGAGGATCAACTAGTATTCGAAGGAGATAACATACGAGTCTATTTTAATAAATAGGCTTTGCTATTAGCGGCAACTGTACAGGCTGTCAAAGTGTCCGAACTTAAGCAGAGGTTGGAGCGGGCTGATGAAGAGCTCATCTGCACTAGTAAGCGGTTTGAGGAAGAGCAAGGTATGCGGTACCTATACATACCCTAAATGATATGAGCTTTGATTGGTTATCTTGCTGAGTTTTATGGTTATACTCATAGTGAACGTATCTGAGGTCGAATCCCTCAAGAGCGCACTGGCCGAGGCCAAAAAGGAGGCGGAGGAGGAATGAGCCTCCCGCCAAAAACATGAAGCGAGGTTGGATGAAGTCCAACAAGAGCTCAAGGATGCCATAAGCAAATGTGAGTCCTTGTAGCGCAAGGTTTTGGATCAAGACACCGAACTTGCTAAGGCCCTCCAAAGCACGAAGGAGGCCTGGGTTGAAGCCCAAGGCGCCTGCCGAGAGATCCAAGAGGCAAGGCAGATAGCGGCGGGTAAGGCCTTTAATATGCAGAGCAAATTTGTAAGGAGAAGATACATCTTACTAACCCGGGTTTGGAGTTCTCCAGGAGCGTTTGCAGATCTGCCCGAGAGTGTTGCTGGTGCTGCGGAGTTCTTCCGAGCCAAGGAGGGAAGCTCAATAGAGAAGTTGTTCTAGCCGCAGTACCTTGCGCCACAGCATCCAGTGCCCCTCAGCGATCAGCTGAAGCAGTTGACCGAACTGCATAGGGTGGCCGGACTGGCCATGAAGGATGTTGATGAGGACATGACTACCTTGGATACGACCAAAAATATTGCATACATGCATATTTGTCAGGTGATTTCTAGTGCAAACTATTCAATAATCTATTTATGTTATCCAGAACCAAAATACTTCACACACTTTTGTGTTTTGTCTAGTTGCATGTGTATGGGACATTGTACAATCCACATATGAAGATAAGGCAGAAAGAGATGTTTACTTGCTGTTCAAAAAGTTCTCTCACGTCACTTTTGGCCCAAGAGAAGATAGAGTCCAAGTCTCTCACGTTCTGGATTTAGATTCAGACTGCACAGACATACCTGACTCAAAACGCCAACAACTTTTTCATACGGACTCTGAATTGGGTGATTCTTTTTTTGTTGGAAACTAGATTTCGTGCTCTTTCCAACCCAATTGGATTCACCTTCAAATTCACCCGGAGCACTGAGATATCGACGAAACAATCTGACATTGCAGTAGAATCCGAGTCAAACAACAAGTCCAAAGGTGTTGCATCACCTCCACTTGGGCCCATGAGCCTTGTACGACCTAGGGTAAGTTTTAGGCTGCCTTGGGACGTCCTCCCACCTCCTTGGCTGCCGCCCCTTGCTCCTATATAAGTAGATCCATCTAGTAGCTTTTTCCTTGGGATTTGTTTAGTTAAAAGTTAGCCATTGCAACTTCGTGTACTTCGTTTGTGTCCAACGACCAGACCAAGACCGCTTACGGATCCCCACCATTATCAATACTTCATATATATTCTCAATATTCAGATTGCTTTATCATATTCTTGCTGGTTCTTCGATTGCTTGCAGGAATAGACCTTCGTGGTCAGGCTGACCCTGCTTCCAGCATCGTCAGTAACCTTAGGAGATTGGTTTATCGATTTCTAAGGCGCAACATCATGCACGTTTGTAGTCGGATCGTGAAAGTCGACTCCACCAAATCGATAGTTATCATCTCATCGAAAGATCGGGACCCCCGCCTCTATCAAGTGGTATCAGTTTTCAGGTTGCTCGGTGAGAATTTCCGGTTTTTTCTAGATTAGATTTATTTCCTTACCTATTGTCCAAGAAAAAGCCACAAAAAAAGTTAGATCTATTCATCCTTTGTCCAAGCCAGTCTAAACCTTTGCAATTTTTCTTTTCATTGCTTACATAGTTGAATTATCGGTTGCATCATCGTGTCGAGTTGCTGGTCTTAGTGTCTAGGTCGTTTAGAGTTTCGATTTCTGTTCACTTTAGTCTCGTCGTCGCTGCATCGTTATCCCTTCCGCTGTCCACCACCCATCCATTAATTTCCTCCATTTGCTACCCACCATTCATTGTGATAGAGGCAAAGGTGTCCCGATGTTTCGATGAGATGGTGGCTATCGTTTTCTGTGGGAGTCGACCTTGACGATCCGACTACGAACGTGCGAGACGTCGCGCCTTAGCAATCGCTAAACCAACTTCCGAGGGGTTATTGACCATGCCGGAGCACAATCAACCTGACCACGAGGGCCTGTTTCCTGCGAGCAAACGAAGAACAAGCAAGAAATTGAGATTGCAATCTGGATATTGCGAATATAAGATGAAAGTTTATTGATCAAGGTGGGGTTCTGTGACGTCTTGGTCTGGTCGTTGGACACAAACGAAGTACGCGAAGTAGCAGCTATGGCGAACTTTTAATCTAAACAAAACCCAAAGTCTAAACGACGCCCTAAGGGCTGTATATATGGAGGAAGAGAGGGGAATTTCGTGGCCCTTGAGGGTGGGGTCCGAAACCAACCCTAACTCTTGTTTCCCCACACATACGGACTCTAAAAATAGCCTATACTTAAGTATTTCGAAATTACATGGGCCTGGCCCATTAATAAGGTGACGCAGCACCTAGAATAGCCTATGGACGAATATTATGAAGTGGCATCTTGTATATTTCGTCCATGGCTTCATGCACTCCTTATGGCGGCTTCAAAGTCCTGAAATCATCAGTTGTAACTCCGTTCTTGATCCCCTTGCGCATGCCATCAACTTCATGCGTGTTTTTGCTCCAATGTTCATCCTTCTCCAAGCTAGGCCCTTCATTTGAAAGCAAAACAAATGTATCCAATTTAGGCAGCGTCATAATCTCATGAACATTAGAATCATTACCAAGAAACGAAAGTACCTGGTAATTTAATTGGCGTGCGCGAGCTCTAGTAATTGGTCCAGTATATGTAACAGTAGGGGCTGTGGGTGTAACAATGGTATTGATGTCCTCATCAGGCTATGACTCGATTTGGGTTATAGTTGATCGATTGACGAAAGTAGCTCATTTCATCCCAGTAAAGACCACTTACACCAGTGCTAAGTTGGCCAAGATATACATGACCAGGATCGTATGTTTGCATGGAGTTCCGAGGAGCATCGTATCAGATAGAGGAACCCAGTTTACCTCAAAGTTCTGGAAGCAATTACATGAGACTTTGGGTACTAGGCTAGAATTTAGTACAGCTTTTCATCCGCAGACAGATGGACAGACCGAGAGAGTCAATCAGATTTTGGAGGATATGCTGAGAGCTTGTGCACTAGATTATGGATCTAGTTGGGACGATAATTTGCCATATGAGTTCTCCTACAATAATAGCTATCAGACCAGTTTGAAGATGGCCCCTTTCGAAGCTTTGTATGGAAGGAGGTGCAGGACACCGTTGTCGTGGGACGAAGTTGGAGACCGCCAGTTGTTTGGACCAGATCTGATTAAAGAATCTGAACGGAAGGTGAAGTTGATTCGCGATATGATAGAGGCAAAGGTGTCCCGATGTTTCAATGAGATGGTGGCTATCGTTTTCTGTGGGAGTCGACCTTGACGATCCGACTACGAACGTGCGAGACGTCGCGCCTTAGCAATCGCTAAACCAACTTCCGAGGGGTTATTGACCACGCCGGAGCACGATCAACCTGACCACGAGGGCCTGTTTCCTGCGAGCAAACGAAGAATAAGCAAGAAACTGAGGTTGCAATCTGGATATTGCGAATAAAAGATGAAAGCTTTATTGATCAAGGTGGGGTTCTGTGACGTCTTGGTCTGGTCGTTGGACACAAACAAAGTACGCGAAGTTGCAGCTATGGCGAACTTTTAATCTAAACAAAACCCAAAGTCTAAACGATGCCCTAAGGCTGTATATATGGAGGAAGAGAGGGGAATTTCGTGGCCCTTGAGGGTGGGGTCCGAAACCAACCCTAACTCTTGTTTCCCCACACATACGGACTCTAAAAATAGCCTATACTTAACTATTTCGAAATTACATGGGCCTGGCCCATTAATAAGGTGACGCAGCACCTAGAATAGCCTATGGACGAATATTATGAAGTGGCATCTTGTATATTTCGTCCATGGCTTCATGCATTCCTTATGGCGGCTTCAAAGTCCTGAAATCATCACTTGTAACTCCGTTCTTGATCCCCTTGCGCATGCCATCAACTTCATGCGTGTTCTTGCTCCAATGTTCATCCTTCTCCAAGCTAGGCCCTTCATTTGAAAGCAAAACAAATGTATCCAATTTAGGCAGCATCATAATCTCATGAACATTAGAATCATTACCAAGAAACGAAAGTACCTGGTAATTTAATTGGCGTGCGCGAGCTCTAGTAATTGGTCCAGTATATGTAACAGTAGGGGCTGTGGGTGTAACAATGGTATTGATGTCCTCATCACGATAGGCTCAAGGTAGCCCAGTCCAGGCAGAAGAGCTACGCAGATTCTAAACGCAAGGAGACAGTTTACGAAGTCGGAGACAGAGCTTATCTTCGAGTATCCCCACTTCAAGGGATTAAGCGCTTTGGAGTTAAGGGGAAGTTAGCGCCACGATTTGTAGGGCCATATCGAGTTTTGGAGCGTATGGGAGAAGTGGCCTACAAGTTGGAATTACCCGAAAGATTGTCAGAAGTTCATGATGTGTTCCACGTTTCTCAGTTGAAGAAGTGTCACGCGGAGATGGCTGACATACCTTTGAGAGACACAGTGCCAGTGGAAACTATTCAGTTGGATAACAATTTGACCTACGAGGAGAAACCAGTCAAGATTCTCGAGTTTGCCAGCCGTGTCACTCGCAGTAAGGTTATCAAGTTTTGTAAAGTTCAGTGGAGTCACCACATGGAGGATGAAGCCACCTGGGAGCGAGAGGAAGATTTGCTCAAAAACCACCCTCACCTATTTTCTAGCCAACACGAATCTCGAGGGCGAGATTCATTTTAAGGGGGGTAGGTTTGTAACATCCCAAATTTTCAATTTGGAATGTTATACATTAGATCATCATGCATATCATATTTTATTTTGCATTTGGTTTTGATCCCTGAAAATCCTAAGCAACTCAAGGACCCACGGAGAGAGTTGGGGATTTCGTTATTTACATATTTGAGTTTTCTCAAATTGTGTAAATAGGATCGTCTGATTTTATTTATTTTATCATCAATTATTTCTATTACAAAAATATGAGAGGGAATAAAATGACTTTCCCAAAATATAGAAATATTGAGGATTTAATAAAAAAATCAAATACGATTTATTTCGGAGTTTTCGGTATTTTTATTTTGAATTTAGGATAAATGCGTGTTTTTCAAAGTTGTAGTTTGGGCCCAGATAAATGTTCACTTTATCGGGCTTGATTTTAGAAACCCGGCAAAATTTATTTCGTGATTTTTGGAGTCCGTTTAGTATTTCTTTTTATTTTTCTTCCGAGCGGAATTATTTAAAAAAAACGGAACCGACTATGGGCCGTACTCGGCCAGGACACCGCCGGCCGGAGCCTTTATATCGCGCCCGAGCCGAGCCCCAGCCCAGAAATCGCCCCGCCCCAAAACCCTAGCCGCCGCCGCCAGCCGCCGCCGCCGGAGCGCGTCGCCCGAGGTTCGCCGCCGCCGCCTCGATTTTTGTGCAGTTTTTTTAAAACAAAGAGAGGAATTTTTTTCTTTCTTTTCTGTTCGTCGTTTGTCTTTTTCGTCAGATTTTCCGCGGTTATTTTCTGATCGTGATTTCTGATCCGATTTTTGTTTTAGTATAACTTTTCGCTCGTTTATCGGAATCAGGCGATTCAAGCGCCTGGAGTTTCGTCTCGAAACCCTCTTTCTGAATAATCAACTTAAACAAGTTTTTACTACTGTAAAATTTGACCTAGATCAAGATTACTAGAACGAAGTTGTTTTCTTTCGCCGTTCAATTTCTTTTGCTTCGTTCGATTTGATTCTTTTTGCAAACCAGGGTTCTTAAGTTGAACTTTCTGGTTAGATCTTCGATTTGAGTTTTACCTGTGCATTAGATGAGTACTTATTGTATGCTTGTTTGTTTGTCTGCGATAGAATACCCGGAGTGCGCCGCCTGTTACTTCGAATCTCTAGGTTTCGCGGATCATCAGCAAGGCAAGTAACACTTTGATCATACCTTTTCTACAACCCAGTTTTATTGCATTAGATCAATCCTCACACATTGCATGATTAGGATCTAATTAAATTGTGGGATGGGAAGTAGATGAGGTAGTACCTATTACCGTTTATTATGAAACCTTTGGGAGTTACTTCTACGTTTGCTTATTATGCTATGCTATGCTAGTAGACGTGGATTGGGTGAGTGATATCCATGACAGATGTGAGATTGTTAATTAATGGTTTACTTAAGGTGGCAACTTAAACACACATCTGGGTGGATTGAGGCACCTGGTTATTCTAGGATTGCCTGTCTAGGCACCTGGGTAATCCAGGACTTGCCTGTTTTCTTTTGGACCGCCACCCAGGCTCAAAGGGATCATAAGATTATTCATACTAGAAACTTCCGTGTGCAGCCACAAGCCATTATGGGCTCTGGCATAGTTGATTAAGTCGTGCGAACTCTTACAGGGTAGACTAGCAGATGTAGGGGAAAGTAGGTGTACCGGTCTATCCAACGTAAGGTGCTAGCGCTTCTGAAAGACTATGTCTCGGTCATCCGTTTCTCAAACACCATGTAGTGCGAGAAACCAACGGAGGCGATCGAGTCTTGTGGGGAAAAGTGCGCAAACCTCTGCAGAGTGTAATAAACTAATCATGGTTAGCCGTGTCCCCGGTTATGGACATCTTGAGTATCTAGTACTTGGATTATCATGTGAATCTCAACATGTTACTCTAACGCTAAGTTTGATGGGTTTGTTTAATGATGATGCTTAATTGGGATTGAGAATGCTGTCAACCATTCTCAATGTTTAACAACCACCATGATAGTAATTAAATTTGTTCCTTTGAAGTAGGGAAAAATTGGCTTTACGCAAAAACAGTAACCATAGAGCTTTCCACCAGCCAAATATGCATATAGTATAGTTGTTTCATTCCATTACTCTCTATGTGTTACCTTGCCAGCATATTCCATGTGTTGACCCGTTCTCGGGCTGCAACGTTAATGTTGCAGACTTTTCAGACGACGATTAAGGAGTTTTTAGGTCGTGGTTCTATACTCAGTGATGCCGTTGGAGTTGATGGACTCACTTATCTTCCAAGCCTTCCGATGTTATCGTTATTAGATGGCCTTAAGCCATATTTATTGTAATAAGTTCTCTTTTGAGACACTCGATGTAATAAGTGTGTGATTGCTACTCTGCTATAAATCCTCCGAGTACTGTGTGGTGTCAGCATTACTGATCCAGGGATGACACCGGAGCACAGAGATCAGACTGTTTGAGGTCTGGTCGCTACACACAGGTACCAATCTGAGGTTTTGGGACCAAGATCGAATACAAGAGATGAACTATTGTTTGAGAGGAGATGGTGCTGGTGAAGATGTTGATGGAGATTGACCCCTCTCGATGCGAGGATCGATGGTGATGACGATGGCGATGATTTCCTCCTTCCGGTGGGAGTTTTCCATGTCAGAATAGCTCCGCTAGAGCCCTAGATTGGTTCTGCCCAGGTTCCGCCTCAAGACGGCGGCGTTTCATCCCGAAAGCTTCCTTCTGATTTTTTCTAGGTCAAAACACACCGTATAACCAAAGATGGGCATAGGAGGCCTGCCAGGGGGCCCAAAAGGTCAGCTGGTGGCCCCCCTCTGGTACTTTCTTTGCCCAATATTTTATATATATTCCAAAAACATGCTCCGTGATGTTTCATGAACTCGTTCTTCTTCCTTGCGGGATTTCAGGCATGATGACCATACCCTCGAAATCACTTCTATCTTTGCTTGCTAGTTGTTCGCTCTATCGCTATGTCGCGCTACCTACCACTTGTTATATCATGCCTCCCATATTGCCATGTCAAGCCTCTAACCCACCTTCCTAGCAAACCGTTGTTTGGCTATGTTACCGCTTTTTCTCAGCCCCTCTTATAGCGTTGCTAGTTGCAGGTGAAGTTGAAGTTTGTTCCATGTTGGAACATGGATATGTTGGGATATCACAATATCTCTTATTTAATTTAATGCATCTATATACTTGGTAAAGGGTGGAGGGCTCGGCCTTATGCCTAGTGTTTCGTTCCACTCTTGCCGCCCTAGTTTCCGTCATACCGGTGTTATGTTCCTTGATTTTGCGTTCCTTGCGCGGTTGGGTGTTATGGGAACCCCTTGACTGTTCGTCTTCAATAAAACTCCTCCAGCAAGGCCCAACCTTGGTTTTAACATTTTCCACCTAAGCCTTTTTTCCCTTGGGTTCTGCAGACTCAAGGGTCATCTTTATTTTAAACCCTCGGGCCAGTGCTCCTCTGAGTGTTGGTCCAAACTAGAGCACTGTGCAGGACCGTCCCTTGGCAACTTGGGTTATGTTGGTACCTGTACGCTTAGCTTATCCGGTGTGCCCTGAGAACGAGATATGTGTATCTCCTATCGGGATTTGTCGGCACAGTCGGGTGGTCTTGCTGGTCTTGTTTTACCATTGTCGAAATGTCTTGTAGCCGGGATTCCGAGACTGATCGGGTCTTTCCGGGAGAAGGAATATCCTTCGTTGACCGTGAGAGCTTGTGATGGGCTAAGTTGGGACACCCCTACAGGGTATAAAATTTTGAGAGTCGTGCCCGCAGTTATGTGGCAGATGGGAATTTGTTAATGTCCGGTTGTAGAGAACTTGACACTTAACTTAATTAAAATGCATCAACCGCGTGTGTAGCCATGATGGTCTCTTCTCGGCGGAGTCCGGGAAGTGAACACGGTCTTGTGTTATGCTTGAACGTAAGTAGCTTCAGGATCACTTCTTGATCACTTCTAGCTTCTCGATCGTTGCGTTGCTTCTCTTCTCACTCTTATTTGCATATGTTAGCCACCATATTTTCTTAGCGCTTGCCGCAGCCACACCTCATTACCCCATCCTACCCATAAGCTTAAATAGTCTTGATCTCGCGGGTGTGGGATTGCTGAGTCCTCGTGACTCACAGATACTTCCCAAACAGTTGCAGGTGCCGATGATACCAGTGCAGGTGACGCAACCGAGCTCAAGTGGGAGCTTGATGAAGATCTTGATCGTTGCTTTGTGTCTTTTCCGGTTGATTAGTAGTGGTGCCCAGTTGGGACGATCGGGGATCTAGCATTTGGGGTTGTCTTCCTTTATTTTGGTTCCATAGTCGGACCTTGATTGTACTCTGGATGATGTATGTTTAATTTGTTATTTGTGTGAAGTGGCGATTGTAAGCCAACTCTTTATCCCTTTCTTATTCAGTACATGGGATTGTGTGAAGATTACCCCACTTGCGACTAAACCACCATGCGGTTATGCCTCTAAGTCGTTCCTTGACACGTGGGAGATATAGCCGCATCATGGGTGTTACAGGGTCGGAACGCATCCTATTCATCGGGAGCGAAGCCACTGGATCAAAACGCCTCCTGTTCATCGGGAGCCAAGCCACTGGGTCGGAATGTGTCCCGTTCATCGGGAGCCAAGCCACTGGGTCGGAACGTGTCATGTTGATCGAGAGCCAACCGGCTTGGATGGAACAGCCGGAACAGGGTCAAGCGTACCGCAAAATGGAGGAAAACGGCCTTTTGTTTGACCGCATATGGTCGAAACAGGGTACTGTTCATCGGGAAGGATCTGGCGTACCGCAGAACGAAGGAAACAGACTTGTGTTCTAGTGCCTACGATCGAAAAGGGGTGTTGTTGATCGGGAGGGGTGTGGCGTACCGCAAAATGGAGGAAACGAACTTGTGTTGGAGCGCCTACGGTGGAAACGCGGTCCTGTTCATCCACCATCTACTGCCTCGCTCCAGCCTGCACGGGCTACTGTTCATCCACTTTCGACTTCCTCCAGCCTCCACTAGCTACTGTTCATCACGGGGTCATGTTCATCCAGCCTCCACTGGCTACTATTCAACCAGCCCTCCACAGGATCCTGTTCATGAACCCTCCACCGACTACTGTTCATGGAGCATCCACAGGGTCCTGTTCATCCACCCTCCACCGGCCTTCTTGATCAGGGTCCTTTACATACAGTGGCAACGACCTCTACTACCATGGGGTCATATTCATCCAACCCCCACCGGGAACTGTTCATCCAACCCCCAACAACACTCACTATTCATCAAGAGGCAGGAGGTTCGATCGGCCTCAGTTAGCAGCAATAGCAAAGGAATCACTCGAGCGGGTTCAGTAAGCAGTGTTGCATGTTCATCAGGAGCCAACCGGCTGGGTCGGAACAGAGTAAACATCGTTGCATGTTCATCGGGAGCCAACCGGCTTGGACGGAACAGCCGAAACGAGCTCTGGCTTACTGCAGAATGGAGGAAATGGCCTTCTGTTCAACCGCATACGGTCAAAATGGGGTCATGTTCATCAGGAAGGGTCTGGCATACCGCAGGACGGAGGAAACAAACTGTGTGTTCGAGTGCCTACGGTCAAAATGGGGTGTTGTTGATCGGGAGGGGTGTGGCATACCACAAAACGGAGGAAACAGACTTGTGTTGGAGCGCCTACGGTTGAAACGGGGTCCTGTTCATTGGGAGGGATGTGGCGTACCGCAAAACGGGACTCCACGGGCTACTGTTCATCCACTGTCGACTTCCTCCAGCCTCCACCTGCTACTGTTCATCCACCGTCGACTTCCTCCAGCCTCCACCAGCTACTGTTCAACAACAGGGTCCTATTCGTCTAGCCTCCACCGGCTACTGTTCAAACGGCCCTCCACGGGGTCCTATTCATCAACCCTCCACCGGCTACTGTTCATGGAGCCTCCACGGGGTCCTATTCATCCACCCTCCACCAGCCTCCTCGACCAGGGTCATGTTCATCCTGCGGCAACGACCTCTACTACCACGGGGTCATGTTCATCCAACCCCCACCAGGAACTATTCATCCAACCCCCAACAACGCAAACTGCTCATCAAGAGGTAGTAGGTTCGATCGGCTTCAGTTAGTAGCACTAGCGAAGGAATCGCTTGATCGGGTTCAGTTAACAGCCAGGGATCGATCGATCGCTCGGGTTTAGTAACACGTAGCCAGTGCAATCGCTCTGGTTCAGCAAGCGAATGCCTCGCTCAGGTTCAGTTAGAGACCAACGCCTCGCACACACGCGTGTATGTGTATGAGAGAAACGCGTAATCCCTCCATGCATCGCTCGGCCCAACTACCCACCGTAACTGGGAACTCCCCAAAATTTTCCTCGCCCTCGCTTCTACCATGATTTTTTCTGTCATGGATGGCCCAAAGAATGTCATGCAGGTGCGTCCCCGACCAGCCCACGACGAAAAGCCCATTTTCTGTCATGATTTTTGTCATAGAAGTAGGAGCCCACCACATCTATGATGATACGTGCTTTTGTCACAATTATCATCATAGAAGTGTCATAAGCATGACAGAAAAAATTTCATTCGGGCCAAATGTCACGGACGTCTCTTTCTTTTTGTAGTGATGAAATTGATGATAAGAAATTACCCTACTCATGGTTTAAATTTATCGATGATCATACAAATGTTTTATGCCGGATTGAATTTTTCTTCCAGAAATCTTTTAGATTCGGTCGCGGGAGGTACTTTTATGGAAATCGCATTAGGAGAAGCTACTATACTCCTAGATAATATTATGGCTAATTACTCTCAATGGCATACCGAAAGATCTTCTACTAGTAAAAAAAGTGCATGCGATTGAAGAAATTAATGTTTTGAGTGGAAAGCTGGACAAGAGTGCTCCTATTAATCCAAATGATATGCCTTTGTCTACTTTTATTGAGAATAATAATGAATCTATGGATGTGAATTTTGTTGGTAGGAACAATTTTGGTAATAACACGTATAGAGGTAATTTCAACCCTAGTCTATTTCCTAGTAATTCCTCTAATAATTATGGTAATTCCTACAATAATAAGATGCCCTCTAATGTTGACAATAATATTGAAGAATTTATTGGTTCTCACAAGAATTTCAGTGCTATGGTTGAATAAAATTTGCTTAAGATTGATCATTTAGCTAGGAACGTGGATATAATTTCTATTGAGATTGATTCTTTTAAAATTAGATCTATTCCAACCAAGCATGATATTAATGAATCTCTGAAATCTATTAGAATTTATATTGATGAGTGCAAAGAAAGAACCGCTAAGATGCGTGCTAAGCGAGATTGGTTTGTAAAAGCATGTTCTTCTAGTTTTTATGAGAATAATGATGAAGATCTTAAAGTGATTGATGTGACTCCTATTGAATCTTTGTCTCCTAAGATAAATCTTGATAAAGATGTGACTGGAGATGAGTCAACTTTAGCTAAAAGGCGTCCCAACGATTTGGAGTTTATAGATCTTGATGCAAAGATTGATAAAGGTGGGTTTGGAGAGGTCAAAACTTTAAGTAGCGATGAACACACTCTCTTGGATTCCCAGGATTTTAATTATGATAATTGTTCTTTGATAGATTGTATTTCCTTATTGCAATCCATGTTGAATTCTCCTCATGGTTATAATCAAAATAAATCTTTTACTAAACATATCATTGATGCTATGATGAAATCTTTTGAAGAAAAGATTGAATTGGAAGGTTCTATCCCTAGAAAACATTATGATGAGTGGGAATGTACTATTAAGATGAAGATTAAAGATTATGAGTGCCATGCTTTGTGTGATTTGGGTGCTAGCATTTCCATGATTCCAGAAACTTTTTGTGATGTGTTAGGTTTCCGTGAATTTGATGATTGTTCTTTAAATATGGATCTAGTGGATTCGACTGTTAAGAAACCTATGGGAAGTACTAATGATGTTCTTATTGTCGCAAATAGGAATTATGTGCCTGTATATTTCATTGTTCTTGATATAGATTGCAATCCGACATGTCCTATTATACTTGGTAGACCTTTCCTTAGAACAATTGGTGCAATTATTGATATGAAAGAAGGAAACATTGGATTTCAGTTTCCATTAAGGAAGGGCATGGAACACTTTCCTAGAAGGAAAATTAGGTTACCATATGAATATATTATGAGAGCTATTTATGGATTTCATACCAAAGATGACAATACCTTGATCTATGATTTATGCTAAGCTAGGGGCGTTAAACAATAACACTTGTTGGAAGGCAACCCAATTTTATTTTTTTCTTGCTTTTTTGTTCCTGTTTTTGAGTAATTTTATCATCTAGCCTCTGGTTAGATGTGTTTTCATGTTTTAAATTAGTGTTTGAGCCAAGCAAGACCTTTGGAATGGTCTATGGTGATAGTTGATTTGATCTTGCTAAAAAAGAGAAACTTTTGCGCCCAATAAAACAATTTTAAAAAATCAGTGAATCGTGAAAAAACTCTAAATTTTACACAAGATTAATATACAAATTGGCCACACTGTCCTAATTTTTAAGAATATTTGGAGTTACAGAAGTATACGAAGACTTCAAATTTCTACAGACTCTTCTGTTTTTGACAGATTCTGTTTCCTATGTGTTGTTTGCTTATTTTGATGAATCTATGGGGAGTATGGGTATGAACCATGGAGAAGTTGGAATACATTAGATATTACACCAATATAAATAAAGAGTGAGTTCACAACAATACCAAAAAGTGGTGATTTATTTTCTTATACTAATGGATCTCATGAGTTTTCTTTTTGAGTTTTGTGTTGTAAAGTTTTCAAGTTTTGGGTAAAGATTTGATGGACTATGGAATAAGGAGTGGCAAGAGCCTAAGCTTGGGGATGCCCAAGGCACCCCAAGGTAATATTCAAGGACAACCAAGAATCTAAGCTTGGGGATGCCCCGGATGGCATCTCCTCTTTCGTCTTCGTTTATCGGTAAATTTACTTGAGGCTATATTTTTATTCACCATATGATATGTGTTTTGCTTGGAGTGTCTTGTATGATACACATGAATCGTGAATTTATTAGAATAGTCTATGTGCTTCACTTATATCTTTTGAGCTAGGCAATTTGGTCTAGTGCTTCAGTTATATCTTTTAGAGAACGACAGTGGCTTTATTTTATACAAATTGTTGAACTCTCAAGCTTCACTTATATTATTTTGAGAGTCTTTCTAAACAGCATGGTAATTCGCTTTGGTTATGAATTTAGTCCTAATATGATGGGCATCCAGGAGGGATATAATAAAAACTTTCATATGAAGAGCGTTGAATACTATGTGAAGTTTGATTCCTTATGGTTGTTTTGAGATATGAAGATGGTGATATTAGAATCATGCTAGTGCGTAATTGTGGATTGATAGAAAATCCTCCCCTTCTTGAAATGAAGTCGTCCTCGACGGAAGCTCATCTTCCTCACCCAAATAAGGCTTCAAATCTGCAATGTTAAAAGTGGGACTAACCCCAAAATCTGCAGGTAGCTCAAGTTTATATGCATTATCATTTATTTTCTCTAAAACCTTAAAAGGACCATCAGCACGTGGCATTAGCTTTGATTTGCGCAGATTAGGAAATCTATCTTTACGCAAATGTAACCAAACAAGATCTCCAGGTGCAAACACAACATGTTTTCTACCCTTATCTCCAGCAAGTTTATATTTAGCATTCATACGCTCAATGTTTTCCTTAGTTAACTCATGCATTTTTAAAATCAATTCAGAACGTTCTTTAGCATCAAAATTAACCTTCTCCGAAGATGGAAGAGGCAACAAATCAATAGGTGCATGAGGTAGGAAACCATACACAATTTCAAAAGGGCACATCTTAGTAGTAGAATGCAATGAACGATTATAAGCAAATTCAATATGAGGCAAGCATTCTTCCCACATTTTCTTGTTATTCTTCAAAACAGCCCTAAGCATAGTAGACAATGTTCTATTGACTACTTCAGTTTGTCCATCAGTTTGGGGGTGACAAGTAGTACTAAAAAGCAGCTTAGTCCCCAACTTAGCCCATAAACATCTCCAAAAGTGGCTAAGAAATTTAGTATCACGATCTGAAACAATAGTATTTGGCACACCATGTAAGCGAATAATTTCACGAAAGAACAAATCAGCAACATTAACAGCATCATCGCTTTTATGACATGGTATAAAGTGTGCCATTTTCGAGAACCTATCCACGACAACAAATATGCTATCCCTCCCCTTCTTTGTTCTAGGTAAACCTAAAACAAAGTCCATAGATATATCCTCCCAAGGAACACTAGGTACAGGCAAAGGCATATATAAACCATGAGGATTGAGTCGTGACTTAGCTCTTTGACATGTAGTGCAGCGAGCAACAAAACGCTCAACATCCCGTCTCATCTTTGGCCAAAAGAAATGTGTAGCAAGTATATCCTCCGTCTTCTTGACGCCAAAGTGTCCCATTAATCCTCCTCCATGCGCCTCCTGCAACAACAAAAGACGAACGGAGCTAGCTGGAATGCATAGCTTGTTAGCACGAAACACAAATCCATCGTTAAGAACGAACTTGTTCCAAGTTCTCCCTTCCTTACAATTCTGCAATACATCTTTAAATTCAGCATCATGAACATATTGATCCTTTGATGGTCTCCAAACCAAATATTTTAAAGTCAAGTTGTGAAAGCATAGTATAACGACGAGACAAGGCATCAGCAATAACATTTTCTTTACCCTTCTTGTGTTTAATGACATAAGGGAAAGTCTCAATGAATTCAACCCATTTAGCATGTCTACGGTTCAGTTTTGCTTGACTTTTAATGTGTTTCAAAGATTCATGATCAGAATGTATAACAAATTCCTTGGGCCATAAATAATGTTGCCATGTTTCTAAGGTCCGAACAAGAGCATATAATTCTTTATCATAAGTAGAATAGTTCAGACTAGGCCCACTCAATTTTTCAGAAAAGTATGCAACAGGTTTTCCATCTTGTAATAACACACCTCCTAATCCAATTCCACTAGCATCACATTCAAGCTCAAAAGTCTTATTGAAATTAGGAAGTTGGAGTAAAGGAGCATGTGTCAACTTATCTTTCAATACCGTGAAGGCTTCTTCCTGTGCGGTAGCCCAAACAAAAGGTACATCCTTCTTTGTAAGCTCGTTGAGAGGTGCAGCAATGGTGCTGAAATCTCTCACAAAACGCCTATAGAAACCAGCGAGGCCAAGGAAACTCCTCACTTGTGTGACCGTTTTGGGCTGCGGCCAACTCTCAATAGCTTCAATCTTGGCTTTATCAACTTCAATTCCCTGTGGAGTAACAACATAGCCAAGAAAAGATACTCGGTCGGTGCAAAAGGTGCACTTTCCAAGGTTACCAAACAAACGTGCATCACGTAGAGCAATAAAAACAGCACGTAAATGTTCCAAATGTTCCTCCAAAGATTTGCTATAAATCAATATGTCATCAAAGTAAACTACCACAAATCGTCCAACGAAAGCACGTAAAACTTCGTTCATTAACCTCATGAAAGTACTAGGTGCATTAGTTAACCCAAAAGGCATGACTAACCACTCATATAATCCAAACTTAGTTTTAAATGCTGTTTTCCATTCATCTCCCAATTTCATACGAATTTGATGGTAACCACTACGCAAATCAACTTTGGAGAATATTGTAGAGCCACTCAATTCATCAAGCATATCATCTAGCCTAGGAATAGGATGACGATAACGAATAGTAATATTATTAATGCCTCTACAATCAACGCACATACGCGACGTACCATCCTTTTTCGGCACTAAAATGATAGGAACAGCACAAGGACTAAGGGATTCGCGTATATAACCTTTGTCGAGTAGTTCTTGTACTTGACGCATAATCTCCTTCGTCTCCTCTAGATTGGTACGGTATGGTGCACGGTTGGGTAATGATGCACCAGGAATTAAGTCAATTTGATGCTCAATCCCGCGAATAGGTGGTAATCCCGGTGGCACGTCTTGTGGAAAGACGTCGGCGAACTCCTGCAAAATGTTAGTGACAGCAGGAGGCAAAGAGGAAGGCACGTCCTCGAATGAAAATAATGCCTCTTTGCACACAAAAGCATGGCAAACAGATTTGCTAAAATCTAGATCATCAATATCAGATTTGGTGGCAAGTAAACATGCACTTTTCAATTTAATTTCAGAAGCAACACTAGATTTTTTATTATTATTAGGCTGCATTTGTTGCTCAAATTCTTTTGCCACAATCTGATTTTCACTCTTAGTTTTCTCCTGTTTTGCTTTATTAGCTCTATTAATATCATCTTTCAAAATGGAATCAGGAGTCATAGGAAGCAAAGTAATATTTTTATCCTTATGAACAAGAGTATACTGATTGTTTCTACCATGGTGAATAGAATTTTTATCAAATTGCCATGGTCTACCAAGTAATAAGGAACATGCTTGCATCGGTACCACATCACAATCAACATAATCAGCATATGTAGAGATACTAAAATGCACACGAACAATACGTGTTACCTTAACCTTGCCGCTGTTGTTGAACCATTGGATGTAGTAAGGATGTGGATGTGGTCTTGTGGTGAGAGATAGCTTCTCCACCATCTCGATGCTAGCCAAGTTGTTGCAACTCCCTCCATCTATGATCACGCGAACAGAACGTTCCTTCACAACTCCCTTTGTATGGAACAAATTATGCCTCTGATTTTGCTCAGCTTGTGTAACCTGCACACTCAAAACACGTTGAGCAACTAAACATTCATACCTGTCAGCATCTTCAGGAGCCATGTATTGCGTCTCATGATCAGAATCGTCTCCACCGTGTTCGTCACGTGTAATAAGAGCCAAAGTCTCCTCATCATAGTCACTAGCGGACTCATACCCACCATCCTCAGTAACAATCATCACACGCTTAGATGGGCATTCTCTCGCATAATGACCTCCACCCTTGCAACGTCGACAAATAATATCATGTGTTTGCCCTGTTGATGCCATGGATGAAGAAGAGCTCTTTGCAGGCCCAGAAGGTGTGCTCTTGGCAGATAGTGGTGATTGTGCCTGCTTTATTGTATCACGGTTGGAGGTGGCAGCCGACGGAGGCGCCGGTGAAGCAGAACGTGTGGAAGTAGATGATGCACGTGGTGTCCATGAAGAAGGTCGACCTGCAGAAAAGTTAGTCCGCGCCAATGCCTGTCGATCCTGCACTTCACGTTCAGCTTTACAAGCAAGATGGAATAAATGAGTGATATTAGTATACTCCT
>NW_024115953.1:0-18332 GCF_003073215.2 Triticum urartu | reverse complement strand
AGCAACGGCGCCGTCTTTAAAGACGGGAGGAGGCATCCTTCCTGATGGCGACGACACAGAGGAACTCTCAATGAAAGCACCAATGTCGGTGTCAAAACCGGCGGATCTCGGGTAGGGGGTCCCGAACTGTGCGTCTAGGCCGGATGGTAACAGGAGACAGGGGACACTTTGTTTTACCCAGGTTCGGGCCCTCTCGATGGAGGTAAAACCCTACTCCTTCTTGATTAATACTGATGATATGGGTAGTACAAGAGTAGATCTACCACGAGATCAAGGAGGCTAAACCCTAGAAGCTAGCCTATGGTATGATTGTTGTGTATGGAGTTGATCCTCTACGGACTACAACCCTCCGGTTTATATAGACACCGGATAGGGTTTAGGGTTACACAGAGTCGGTTACAATGGTAGGAGATCTTGAATATCGCATCGCCAAGCTTGCCTTCCACGCCAAGGAAAGTCCCATCCGGACACGGGACGAAGTCTTCAATCTTATATCTTCATAGTCCAGGAGTCCGGCTGAAGGTATAGTCCGGCTATCCGAACACCCCCTAATCCAGGACTCCCTCACCTGTAAATTACGGTGGAGGCACTCTTGGCCTTTCTTCTTTAATATATGATATGCACACTCGTGCATATTCGAGAAAAAAAGACATTGTTCTTCATGTTTTGCACTTGAACTCATTTCATAGTTGGTTAATAATATCTACTTATATCTATTAGGTATCTCATTGTTATTGATGATATATGGTCAAAATCAGCTTGGAACGCTATTAAGAATGCTTTCCCAGAGAATGATTTTTCTAGCAGAATTATAGATACTACACGCATTGTTGATGTAGCAAGATCATGTTGTCTAGATGGTAATGGCCGCGTGTATGAAATGGAAGCTCTAAGTGTTCTCCCTGATTGTTTTTCAAAAGAATATTTGGTTCCAAGGACCGTTGCCCTGATGTGCTAAAACAAGTTTCAGACAAAATGCTGAAGAAATGTGGAGGCCTCCCATTGGCAATTATCAGTATATCAAGTTTATTGGCAACAAAACCGGTGGTCAAAGATGAGTGGGAGAGGGTCAGAAGGTCTATTGGTTCTGCATTGGACAAAGACCAAAGTTTAGATGGAATGAATAGCATACTATCACTTAACTACAATGACCTTTCACCTGACCTGAAGACATGCTTGTTATATTTATGTATATATCTTGAGGATTATGTGATTGAGAGAGATATTTTAGTGAGGCGATGGATAGGAGAAGGCTTTATCTGCGAAGAGCGTGGACAGAGCAAGCAAGAGGTTGCCGAGAACCATTTCTATGAGCTAATTAACAAAAGCATGGTCCACCTCGTGGAGATTGGCTATGATGGAAATGCTCGTGCTTGTCAAGTCCATGACATGATGCTTGAGCTCATTATTTCAAAATCAGTGGAAGATAATTTCATCTCTTTGGCAGGCCATAGTGAAACTGATTTGACAAATTGTCGTGGTTTTATTCGGCGATTATCAGTCCATCATATTGACCAAGAGCTTGCATCTATATTGAAAAATGAAGATCTGAGCCGTGTACGATCTCTGACAATGATAGCATCAACTTGCATCATACACTTGCCTAGGCTTGCTGAATTTGAAGCTTTGCGTGTACTAGACTTTCAAGATTGTGAGAATCTGCATGAGTATGGTATGAATGACATAGATAAGCTATTCCAGCTGAAGTACCTGAGCTTAAGGGGCACTGGCATGTCGAACCTACGATCAGGAATTGTGAGGCTATATGGTCTAAAAGACGCTAGATCTTAGAGATACACATATAGAAGAATTGCCCTGGAATTATTTAGCTCATTAAGCTAAAACATCTACTTATTTCAAGATGTTCTGGTTTTCCTCGTGGTGAAACGAAGATACCAAATGGGATTGGAAATATGTGGAATTTACAGGTGTTCTCGGGCTTCAATATTATCAAGAGTTCATTGTGCTATCGAGGAACTAGGGAATCTAAACGGTTTGAAAGAAATTCTTGTACAGTTGGACAGTAAAGGATCTCAGGAATATAGAAGGCATGAAGAGATGTTACTTTCCTCACTAAGCAAGCTTGCCACCTACAAACTTCAGTCTTTACGGATACTCTCTCATAATTCAACACCCCTCCAGTTCTTAGATTCCTGGTCCCCTCTGCCATATAACCTCCAAATATTTGGGATGTCCACTAACTACTATTTACCAAAGATGCCAAAGTGGATTGTACCAGCACTCACTAGTCTTGCACACCTGGACATTAATTTGATTGAAGCAACAGAGGAGGATCTGCGGATACTTGGAGAGATGCCTTCCTTACTTTGTCTAAGTCTACCATTGGACGCAGTCCAAAAAGAAAGGCTTACAGTACAAGGCCTTACATTCCCGTGTTTGAAGGAACTCTACCTTCCCAGTTCTGGAGGTGCAATTTACTTGACATTTGAAGAAGGGGCAATGCCAAAGCTGGAGAAGCTGGTGCTGCCGTTGTTTGTTTTAGTGGCAGAAGCCTATGGATTCTACTTGGGTCTTGGCCACCTCCCATGTCTGAGAGATGCCAAAGTTGATCTTTGCATTGATGCTGGCACATCTTCTGAAAGCAAATCTGCTGCAACTGCCTCTATAATGAACGAGGCAAATAGCCATCCCAATCATCACAGGTTATCTACCCGAGAAATATTATGTATAAAGCATGAGAGCTAGCTATCAGGGGAGTGCTATATCATGACATTTCACTACCAATGAAAGAGGTTTTAATCATAATCAACAATTTCCATACAACACTTTCTGTGCGCAACTTTCCTCACTCCCAGATATTATTATTATTATGACATGCTGTCCCTTCATCTATTCAGGGGACCTTCTGTTGAAGCAAGTGCCTAATGGTATACTGCTGGCTTGATTGGAGTGTTATGGTGATGCAAAAACTCTAAAGCTGCCTTTCCTTTTGTCTTCCAGATGGGAATGTGTGTGTCCAAGCTCAAGCAAAGGTGTCCCCAAAAGAAGTGATGTTTTAGTTGCTGTGAAAGATGCATGGTTTTCATGGTATGTCGTATTATCAGGTTTTTGTTTTCTGGGGATCTTGTATTATCAGAATTTGTTGCATCAATTACTATTAGTAAAAATTAAGTTCACCTCTAGGTGAAGCTTCTCTGTTGTGTATGTACTCGAGAAGTACAACTTAATTTGATGGATCATGCCTTCGGTTAAGTTGAAACAGTTGGGTTCAGAGAGATATGATGTCAGGTTTTCAGAGTTGTAACGTTGTTTTGTCACTCCTATACTCTGAACTCTTCTACTGAAGTGTGAGATGTTATACTCTACTCTGAAGCTAGTAAAAAATTTGAGACCCTCGAAATTTCTGGCATTTCGCAAAATATTTCGTTAGCTTCACACCGAAAACATGTCCCAAGTTCAAATGAAATTTCATGGAAATCTGAAGGAACTCACTGGAAATTTTGCTGGCAGTAGAGGATACTGAACTCCGGTAATCTACTGAACATATTTCGTAC
This sequence comes from Triticum urartu, assembly GCF_003073215.2. Classification (NCBI taxonomy): domain Eukaryota; kingdom Viridiplantae; phylum Streptophyta; class Magnoliopsida; order Poales; family Poaceae; genus Triticum; species Triticum urartu. The sequence continues at coordinate 14,817 of NW_024115953.1, read as the reverse complement.
TAATCAATTGCATAGAATAAAAGTTGGGACCAGCAATGTCGGTATCACCTCGAAGACTTTGTGCCAGCCGCAACAGATGTCGCCGCTTCTCCGTCGGCGACCGCCCCACTCCACCCACTGGCCCCAGCAGCGTCGCCACAAGCACCAGCTGCCGGAACTGAAGGTTCGAGGCTGTGCCACCGCCGCCACGTGATCTCAAACAGAGACTATGAGAAAGGGGCGACATGGAACTCCCAAAAGGGACTACAAGTATTTCGTTGTTCCCTAGGAGCATTTGTCTGTAATGATATGCTGACTAAACACTGAAACGATCCAACAAACACATGATGAAATGACAACTTTAAATCACAACACCCATTTTCACAAAGTCACGCGCAAACACTCGCGACGAGAAGGACGAGCTGAATTCACATGATGCCATTAGTTTAATTTATACTCTAATAATACACTAGAACCACTATTATTCAGAAAAAATGTAAATCCAATTTGCACTCTAAATTCATATATACATTTTTGGTAAAACATCATGCCAGTAGTTTAACTTATACTCTAGAACTTTTTACAATTTTTCTTACCTAATAATACACTAGAACCACTATTAAGATATTTGTTAGTCCAGACTTTTTACAAATATCTAAAATAATATCAAAGGATGTTACTTAAAATACACATGCACACATACATACAAATACACGTATTCACTATGTTATTCATGCAATTGTCAAATATAAATTCAAAAGGCATGCAATTTTATTCATTTTTATTCTCCATTTAAGGGATTCCAATTTCAAGATATTCAGAGAAGTGAAGAAACAAAATAAATCTTAATTGTTGGACAATTTAAGTCTACTTGTCAATGATATGTATTAAAATACAAATGCCAATACAAATGATTGTTTGCATCATTTTTATGTGTTAGCTATGCTAACTAAGAATTGGAAATATATATACTCACTAAAATGTAGCTATGATCAAAAGATTATATAAAATATTAAAGTTCAATATAAACTATATTGGTAACGGTGTGGCACATAAGCAAAAGTAGCACACACCTCCTTTGTTTCCTCTAATTACATGCATTAGGATGACTTACACTTCTTCCACGTACATTTCTTTTGGCTGAATTTGGTCAAATTATTCTGGTGGAATGAACCATGTGAGTTATGAGCTGCTAGGATACATCAAAGAGCAGCAGACAATCAAAGAGAAGAACAATGATGATCGGAAGCGGGCCATGGAAGAGCTTGCTACGGAATGGGAGCAGAAGAAAATCGACTGGAATAGGCGCAAGAGAGAGAAGGAAGATCGCTTTAATCGAACCAGGTCCGCAGACGAGCACCCAATAGTTACGTGTATTGTATGGATTTATTTTTTGTATGCATGATGAAGAATATGGGTCTGAGTGGGAAGAATTTTGTAAGTCCCAGAGGCTTGCTGTGATTCTTGCTCGTGCCATAAGGAATCAAGAGAGGAAGGAGGAGGAGGAGGAGGAGGAGGAGAAAAAGAAGAAGAGGGAGGAGGACATAGAGAGGCGCAAGGACCAGAGTCTAGCTGAGATTCATGCTAGAGCAATAAGCGATGTGGACAAAAGGGAGGAGGAGGAGAAGAAGAAGAGGGAGGAGGAGGAGGAGGATGAGAAGAAGTGAGAGAAGGAAATGTGATGTGAAAGAGTAGTAAGACTATTAGTGAAATCCTGTGTGTGTGTGTGTGTACTATGAGATGAACCCACGTAATGTGACATGCATGGATTTTTTTTAATTTAATACCTGTTGGACAAGGTGGTATTAGTATTGTGACTTTGCTCTCTCATGCATGTCAATTTCATTTCCATCTTACTTCTGCTTAGTAGAAATTTAAACTGAATGGCAACTTTATCTTTGATATATTTGTTAATATTTTCCTTCACATATGCACATTTCTCATGTGCTATTGTTTAACAATTGATGATCCGAATTGGCAAAAGATTGAGCACATTCTAAATAAAAAGTTTTCCATTTGGATGCAACTGCAACTATTAGCCCTCAAGATTGTTGCTATGTTTCTGATTTGTTTGCCAACTGTCAGTTGGGCACGCTACTGAAGGAGATGGAGTCGAAACAGTTACACTTGCCGCCAAATAAACAACATGTACTTCCCTTTGTCTGGTTTTAGCTACTTGGTTTGTTGATTCCTGCATGTTTGTGTTGGAAGTGATGTTGCGTTCATACTCTATAAATGGATTTGGTCGTCTACTATGGTGGTATGTAATAGATGTGGCACCTTTATTCTTAGGAACATACATAAACTTAGGATTCTTATTAAGAAGATTTTTCTCAATAGTTTTAATAGAAGCAAAACTAGAACCCAAATTATTAATGATTTCATCCAAGTTGTCAATTCTAATGTGACTTTGTTCTACTCTTTCAATAATTATTGGATCTTTCGCTTTTAAGATCTTTAATATGGTTCCTACCTTTGAGCTAAATCGAATAACTTGACTATGGACCCTCTTATCTAGACTCTCAATATGTTCAATAGTGGCCATTTTATTTTCAATAACTTCTAATCTTCGCATAACATTTCCAAAGTCAATGTCGTTCCATCTATAGTAATAGGTGGTTATCCTACTAAATTTCCCAAGCATTGAAAGCATCATAAGGGTTACTACTCAAGAATTTCCCTACGGTAATAGTGTCAAACACAAATCTATACCAAGTAGTAACACCCACATAAAAATTACGAAGAAGAACTATAGTGGATTGCTTACGAGTTGATTTATTTTGAGCATGGCAAATCATATACCAAGCAACTTTTAAACTCTCTCCTCCCTTTGTTTAAAATTAAGTACTTCATTCTCGAGTGTACAAGCAACAAGCGAAGTACTAGCCATATTGGTAAAGCAAGCCAGCACAAAGTAAACTATTTTGTTGTGTTTTTCGGTTTTTTAGAGAAGTGGAGGGAGATGAAAAAGAGAGGCAAATAAAAAGGAAAATAAAAAGTAGAGAAAGTAATTGATAATTTGAGTAAAGGTACTTATATAGTTTTGATGAAAGCTCCCCGGCAACGGTGCTAGAAATTCTTCCTGCTACTTGTAAACTGTGTTGGGATTTTCCCCGAAGAGGAGGGGTGAAGCAGTACAGTAGAGATAAGTATTTCCTTCAGTGAGAGCTAAGGTTACCGAACCAATAGGAGCACCAAGCAAAACCGAGTCAAGCAGCACTTGCACCCACAAGAGCAAATGCTTGCACTCAACACGGGCAAGGGGGTTGTCAATCCCCTTGAACTCTTTACTTGCAAGGTTTAAATCTGATAGTTATAGATAGATAAATTGTAAAAGAAAATAAAATTAAATAAGTTACAACAAAGTATTTTTTGTTTAATCAATATGATTAAGGTAGACCCATTGGCCATAGTTTTCACTAGAGTCTTCTCTGTCGAAACAATAGCATACGGTGGGTAGACAAATTACTGTTGGGCAATTAATAAAAAATCACATAGTTAAGATGTTATTAGTAGAACGCATGTGCATTGCTACGGGCTACAATGCATATAAATGAATCAAATAATGATCAACCACACAATATTTCCTAAGTGAATGCCATAATTTTTTAACTAACATGGTTTTAACTACGCTTTTTAATACTGAAAGTTTTATAAATAAAAATTAAATCAAATAATGACAAAGTTTACACATAATTTAAATCAAAATATTGCTTTTTATAATATGTAAGAGTAAACATATAATAATGAAAGTTTCATAGAAAAATAAGTTTTCTAAGGAGGGATGAATTAGTGGCATTGTTATTACCCTTAAAGAAGAAAGAAAATAAAATAAAAGCTAAAATAAAATCAAAATAATAAAGTTTCATTAGGAACGATGAATTAGTGGCACTGATATTATCCTTAAAGAAGAACGAAAATGAAATAAAATTCAATCAAAATAAAAAATATTATAAGGAACAGTGAATTAGTGGAATTAGTATTACCCTTAAAGAAGAAAGAAAATAAAAAAGTAACTAAAATAAAATAAAAAGGAATACATATGCCCCGTTGCAACGCATGACCAATTAGCTAGTAAGCATATAATAGTGCAATTTTCAGAAAAAACAAAATTTCCTGAAAAGGAATGAAACTCTGGCAATTGTATTACCATTAAAGAAGAAGAAAATGAAAAAAAAAGAAAAAAACAAATACTAAAGTTTTCTCAGAAACAATACATTAGTGGCTTTGGTATTACCCTTTGAGAAGAAAGATAATGAAAAAAACTTTAAAAATATCAAAATTATGAGATTTTCGAAGGAAGAATGAATTAGTAGCATTGGTATTACCATTATAGAAGACAAAATAAAACCAAATTCAAAATAATAAAATTTTCTAAGAAAAAATGAGTTATCTGCTTTGGTATTACCCTTTAATTAAGGAGGAAGAAAATGAAATAAAAGCTAAAACAAAATTAAAATAACAAAATTTTCTAAGAAACAATGAATTAGTGGCATTGATACTACCCTTTAAAAAGAAAGAAAATTTAAAAACCAAAACAATTAATGAAACAATTTGCACGCAATTCACTCAGAAATTGAGCTTTTTATAATATGCGAGAATAAGCATAAAATAGTGAAATTTGCCAAAAATGAAGTTTTCTAAGAAGAACTGATTAGTGGCATTTTTATTACCCTTAAACAATAAAGAAAATCAAACGAACACGTAAGCAAATGAAAATAATGATGTTTTGTAAGAAACAATGAACTAGTGTTGGTATTACCCTTTAAGAAAAAGAAAAAGAAAAAAACTAAAAGAAGTAAAAATAATTATGTTTTTAAGAAGAATGAATTATGGACATTGGTATTACCCTTTAAGAAGTAAGAAAAAACAAAATCGAAATCAAACAATGACACATTTCACAAAATAAACAAAAAAATTGCACTATTTTCAAATATGCAAGAATAAACATATAATGGTGAAATTTTTGCAAAAAAAAGTTTTCTAAGAAGGAATGAATATGTGACATTGATATTACCCTCAAAGAAGAAAGAAATTAAATATTTTTTATAAGGAACAATGAACTCCGGCATTGGTATTACACTTTAAGAAGAAGAAGAAAAAATATTTTTTAATAAAAACTTGCACACAACTTTGCATTGAAATTACAGTTTTTTATAGTGTGCAAAGAATATTAATATAATAATGTAAGTTTTCGTACATTTACACACACCCAACATCCCAAAAATGCCTAGAAACTAAATGAAAAATTGACTAATAAAGAAAAAAAATAAAAAAAATAACAAACCGAGAAAGGCGAGGACTTGGTCGCACTGGTAATGGCTTTAGCCCATTTAGGATTAACCGGCCGAAATATTTGGTGGTTAGTCGAAAAAAACCCACCCCAGAACAACTCACATAATAGAATAGAAAAAAGGACCATGAATCTCAAAGCAGAAATCAACGCCCAAAAAATTGCTGATCGGAAATCAATTTTTGGGCGAGTTACATATAGCTAAAATGGTGTTAAAAATACTCATGCAAAAAATACCCATGTAAAAAAGAAAAACTGACCGAAAATATAAAGATAAGTAAAAGCAAAACGCATACAAACAAACAAAATATGCAACTTGTAACGGGCTTGAAACCCAATAGAGAAATCGACTTACCCCAAACAATGGCGAGTCAAAAAGATCAGCCTAAGAAAAAATCGAATTACCCCAAACAAGGGCAAGTAAAAAAACCAACCTAAAGAAAAATTGACTTGCCCCATATAGGGGCATGTCAAAAATCAACCTATGAAAAAATTGAGTTGCCTCAAACAAGGGCAAGTCAAAAATCATGCTAAGAAGCCATGAAACAACACAAGACAAAAAAAAACAGCACAAATCTTGACAAATGAATCGACAGTCAGAAAAATAACTTGCCTAAATTTAAAAATCAGGCAACCTACATATAGCTAAATGTTATTGTTACCGGTACACATCTCGTGCCAACCTGATGCCCAAGCCATCTTCTCCCCCGCAAAAAAATAAATAATAATCTACCCATCTTCTCACTTTTTCCACGTAAAGGAAATGATTAGACTTTTCAAAAGAAACAAACAGAAGAAGCCAGTGCTGTTGTTTTCCCCGAGTTCTCACAGCACAGCAAAGGTTTCGAGCTGCGAGCGGCTCAGCGGTCAGTGGGACAATTTTCTTTCTTGACTGCTTTCTTTTGGAGGAGAGCACTAGTCAGCGCACGTATACCGGCTTGAGTGTCTCAAAAGAAAAAAAAACGCATACTGACTTGAGAAAACCAGCACAAGCAGGAGCACGTGCAAAGATGCATGTTGGCCGAGGGCAGTGCACACGATGGTACTCTGCCCTCTCGTGTCATGCACGGCCAGAGCAGGCACTGAACAAGTTGGGATTTGGAAACTTCACTCACAGCCCATATACCAACTTTCTTCACCAAGTTATTAATGTAACTATTTTGTTCTCAGAAACGAGAGTTAATGTAGCTACAAGGTGCACGTACGCTACGTACCCTGGATCTGGATCCAGTGCACTGCACTAACGGTGATCACTGCAGTGCGTCCTACGATCGATCTCTCCTCCCCTCATAGATTTAATCCACTTTAGGTTTGCCCTGCCCGTGCACACAGGCCATAAATACTACTCCCACGTACGTACACGCAGGACAATAAAGCCCTGTCCATGCACACATGCGAATAAATGGCTGCCTTTGCCTCAGCCATGAGCATGCATGCACTTGCATCGGTTGGACGTCCAGTGTCCGTCCCCGGACCGGGACCGGCACGGCACAGTCTGCTCGCGGACGTGGCCACCACGAGCTGCAGCTGCGCGCCGCCCAGCCGCTCCATATGCGGCAGCAACAGCAGCAGCGTCGGCCCTAGGGAGATAAAAGAAGAAACAACTAGGAAATTTGTACGATTGAAAACCAACTTGGACTCTGGGTCCATGAACTTCTGCTTTCAGGATTCAGACCTCTAGGGAGATAAAAGAAAAAAAACAACGGCGTTGCAAGAAGATGAACTAACCAGAATCTACAAAAAGTGACTGGAGATGAATGAAACCTTGTGGATGAGCCATGAGGTCGTCGTGTGACAGTCGATCGAATCACAAGCAGCAGAATCGAACTAGGAAAATAACCATAAGTAAAACTGACACCAGTGCCCATTGTATGGCTTCTACACAGTCTAGGCTGTACAATAGAAGGCGACTTAACTGACTCGTATTTGCCGCAACAACAAGAGCGCCTATTTGCCGCTGCTGCGTCACTCCTCCTCCTAGCTCTCCCATTTTATTTTCGTTTTTTCATCGTTTTTTCCTTTCTGTTTTTGGTTTTCCAATATATTTATCTGGTTTGCCACATTTTCATATGAGTTTTTTTCTTCATAAAACAGTATTTTTAACAAAAATATAGTTTTTCCTCATTACATTAACATTTTTTAAATGCTTAAAGATAAAAAATACATTAATTTTTTAAATGCCGAGATAAAAAAATGCTTGAATATTGTTTTAGCAATACATATTTTTTTCAATAATTAAAAATATAATCATGAAAGAAAATGTTAATTTAAAGATATGAGTGCATTTCAGAAATTTACACGGAGTTTGAAAAATATTTATGATTTAAAAAAATTGTAATAAATTATAATATGTAAAAACAGGAAAATTGGAAAAAGGGGAAAATAATAAATATGAAAGAAGAAAAAACTGTAGAAACCAAGCCGAAGAACAGGAAATGGTAAAAAGGAAAAAGAGTCAGCTGCAAATGGGTCGATGCTGTGCACATTCAGTGTGGGTTTGATCGCCAAATTGATGTGGTGAGCATGGGATGGGAAATACCGCCTATGGCGGCATAGAGCACAGAGTCGCCGACTTCGCCCGAACATGGGTCATGGCTAGTAAAGGACATCACCTTATCCAGGTTTTTTTGCGGTAGATCTGGTTTGTTTGCCCGTCGTTTGCGGGTAAGAGATGTGGGTTTGGTCTTTTTTGCGTTTTTTTCCTTTCTATTTTTTTTACTATTTCCTTTTCTTCCTGTTTTTCATATACCTTTTTTAGCTTTAAACTGTAGGAGAGGCTTCTATTGTTGCTACATTAAGAAAACACAGAAAGTTAAATTTACATAAGGAAGAGGAAAGGAATCCCCTTATAAAAGCAAAATCATATAGAGAGCTAAATCAGAAGCAATAGTTTTTTGGTTCGGAACCACCAGCACACGAGTCTCCTCGTGCTCGGGGTGTGCCTCCATTCGGCACAAAATCAGAAGCAATAGTTAGTTACAATTTTGAAAAAAAAACAGTTATATAATCACTAAGCTCTGTGAAATCATATATTTTAGCCAAGTCAAATCAGCCTTGTCCTTTCAGCCCAAGCCCTGATTATAGGTGTGAATTGCTTAAATATTAAGTTGTTTCTCTCTTTCCAAATATTCCAGGCTGCAGTGGTAAATGTTTCAATGAAAAGTCTGCCAGTGTAGTGGTGCTTGGCCCATTGCATAGCTTCAATCCGCGCGTGATTCAAACTTCATATACTTTTTATATTTTGCCGTTTCTCTTTCACTTTTAAAAAACATGGTTTTCAAAACTGCATTAACATTTTTAAAATTTGCAGATCAACATTTTTATAAAGTACAGGGTAACTCTATTTAAAATTACACAACAATATTTTCAATACACCAAACACTTTTTAGTTATATTAATATATTTTTTTGACCATGAAGACTGCAGGGCTTGCACCCCACAGCATTTTATTAATAAAGGCAAAAAGGCATACAGGGCTTCCTCAAGGTGAGGAAAGAAAGAAAGAAAAAAGAAATAAAGAAAAGAGGGAAGACTCTAAAGAAGGCTATACAGAGAAGGGGTGCACTATACCTAATAATTACAAAGAAACAAAGAAGCAACTCCCCTCAAGGAGGAAGAAAATCAATCCACTTAAGTAGGAATATTAAAACATATGAACATTTATTTAAAAAAAGCCAGAACAATTTTTCAAATAACACTATTTTTTTACTCTTGTGATTCTTTTTCAAAATGTCCAAACATTTATTTAAAAACTGTGAACAATTTTTAAATGGCACAACCACAATTAAGAAAATGCGGACATATTTAAAATCAGAAATCTTATCTGGCGGACGTTCACTGGGAGAGGGGTGGCAAACATACCCCTTTTGATGGCAGTTTTACTTCTATGATGAGTTCAAACGGTGGCAGTTCTAAATGAAAAATTGCCTTCTCTGACAGTAACTGCCATATTACTTAAAGAAAAGTAGCTGCCATATTGCTCTGAATAAAGTGCCATTCCTCACAACTAAATATGCCAGCAAAATCGTTCCCAAATGCTACCCCTCCTGGCGATCGTTCGCCAGCGAAGGGGATCCTTTAAAAATCGTTCCCAAGCACCACTGGCGTGACCCAATGTCCATAACGATCTGGTTCTTTTCTCGGTCTCTGTACACGTTGTGCTATAAGAGAATTTTGAGCATTAGAAGCTCCACCTGACACTGTATCCTCTGACTAACTATCAGCGACGTCCGACTCAACATATAAATCATCTGTATGACCTAAACACCGTCTGCGAGAGTGATATTCTAGTGAGGCGATGGATAGCAGAAGGCTTTATCTCTAAAGAGCGTGGACAGAGCAAACAGGAGGTTGCCGAGAACCACTTCTATGAGCTAATTAATAAAAGCATGGTCCAACCGGTGGAAATTGGCTATGATAGAAAGGCTCGTGCTTGTCAAGTCCATGATATGATGCTTGAGCTCATTATTTCAAAATCGGCTGAAGACAATTTCCTCTCTTTGGCAGTCCACAGTCAAACTGATTTGGCGAAGCGTGGTGGTCTTATTCGGCGACTATGAATCCAGTATATTGACCAAGAGCTTGCATCTATATTGGCGAGTGAAGAGCTGAACCATGATACGATCTCTAACAGTGATAGCATCAACTTGTATCAAACACTTGCCTAGACTTGTTCGGTGTCAAGCTTTGCGTGTACTAGAATATAAAGATTGTGAGAGTCTGCATGAGTATGATATGAATGGTATAGCTAAACTATTTCTCTACTTTTACAAAAAGCTGAGTTGATGATGATGGTGTGCCTGCCATCCTTTATTTACAACCGTTCGATTTACATCCAACGCATCTGAGACAAACTATGTCAGTTTTACAAAAAGCCCCCCGCACTCCACTACTCGTTTGTACATAACATAACCCCCTGCCTCTCACCTCATCTAGCCATCTCATGACAAAATAAGAACCTGGAGAGGTCGCTGCTCTTGGTGTCGTCTGCCCCCAACGCCTCTCATGCCTTCGCTTGGGCCGCATTGCCAACCACCACCACGACCCCCTCCTCCTCGCCATCTCCTCTGCCTCCTTCCAAGTCATCCTGAGTTACATTCATAGCTGTCTAGAAAAAATAAACAAAATCGATACTCAAAAAATAATTTTTGAAGATCATTTTTTGCAAAGCACAATAAGTGTTATTTCTTCATAAAGTTTTGGATGCAGGTTGAACACTTGAACGCTTTTGTTTGCAAAAGATATTTTTTTAAATCTATTTTCCTACATTTACTATTCACCTATATGCTTGTGAGCTCTAGAGAAGAATGAATATCCGAAGAAACCTATCGATATTTGTTAAACATGAGATTACCCGGATCAATGCATTTCGGTGTTGCGTGCAACGCACGGGCATCTTACTAGTCAACTGAAGTACTTGAGCTTTAGGGGAACTCAGATGTCGAAGCTACCATCAGGGATTGTGAGGCTATATGGTTGCCGCCATAAGTAATGAGGCAAATAGCCATCCCAATCATCCCAGGCTATCTATCTGGGGTGAAATGGAAGAGAGTTGCACCAAGGAAGAGAGCTCCACCGGCAATGAAGAGAGCTAGCAGCTGTCAGAGAATTGTTATATCCTGACATTTCACTACCAACACAAGAGGTATTAATCATAATCAACAATTTAATTTCGGACAACACTTTCTGTAGGCAACCTTTCAGACGCTTAGATGTGACATGTTCTCCCTTCATCTATTCAGGGGATCTTTCTGTTAAACGCAAGAACACGAAGGTGTGCTGTTGCCTTGATTGGAATGTCGTGGTGATGCCTGAACCTGAAGACGTCACAGGAGAAGTGGCGTTGGTACTATTTTGTTTTCAGGAAATCTTGTATCAGAATTTGTTGCATTGATTTATTGTTAAGAATTATTAAGTTCACCTCCAGGTGAAGTTTCCCTATTGTTTGTGTACTCGTGTGTAACTTGGTTTAATGGACCATCCATTTATTTAAGGTGAAACAGCTGGACACAAGTTTTTGTTCTCAGGTTTCAGAGTTGAAACGTTTTGTCACTCCAATACTCTGAACTCTTCCACTGTAGCTTGAACTGCTGTACTCTAAACTGCTTCACCTACCAGGTTTCAGTCTGAGAGATGTAAGCGGGGCGTGAGATTTGGGATGTACAGCAGGAAGTATCCTATCCAGCATTGAACTTCTGGCCATCTGCATCAACTCGGCACTTGGCAACAGCCAGTCATTCTCGTGCTCTGCTGCTGCCGGTCGCTCTGTTTTCTTCCTCTGCTGCCTGCCTGAGTGCCTAACGGAATCGATCGAGTACCTCCATGGATCAAGGTTTGACACAATCAACGAGAAAACTGAATGTTTGTAATCAAGTTTGTTGCAGTTTGATTATAGCTAGTACAAAGTTTTTTTCTTTCTAGGGTATAGCTAGTGCAAAATTGAGGGTGCATAGGTACAGAGGAAGATGCAGGGTCAGGTCAGGAGTTCAGGGTGCACGCATGGGGTGCAGTACAATAGTGTACAGAAGCTGTACGTACGTGTTCGACGGTCCCAGGCGAGACGCAGAGAGTGGACGTACAGGGCTTAGGTATCGACAAAATGCTACTGAACCAATTCTTGGACATGTCGAGTTGTGCTACTCGGAGATGCTCAACATCAATCCCAGGCATTTCCCATGCGATTTGTATTGGCCTTGCAAAAATTGTTCCCATGCAGATCTTAGCCAACACATACAGTAGTGGCCTCGCCCACTACTGAACTGTGAGCAGATGAGGTTTCAGACCAATTGTTCTTGAAAAGGGTTTCAGACTAATTTCTGAGTTGCAGTTGCAGGCTGCTCTAGAATTCAGGAGGGACTTGCCGTGAATTTTACGGCCTTTCAAAGATGTTGCTATGCAATTTTCATGGCCAACATAGCTCAACTATTGGACTTGCCGTGAACAGACGATTTTTCAGACCAAATTTAGAGTTTCGGTCCGCTTTAGAATTCTAGCACGATGATTTGATGTTATATACATGGTTCATGCTTGCACAGTCCTGGACGGTTGCAGGACCAAATATTAAGCTTGTATGGTTACATGAGACGAGCTCTTGCTTTTAGGATTCAGGAATACAGGGAAGAGGAAAGAAAAAAGTGGCACTTCCCAAGAATGAAAATGTAAGATGATTGATTTATTAAACACAGCCTACAAAATTAATTGAGAGTGAGTGAACCTTGTGAACATACAAGGATGAGTCAGCAGGTCGTCTTCAAACAAGTACGTACGTAAAAGGGAAGTCAATTGTGTGACTCATACCAGTGACTGTTGTTAACTTGTGCTTCCACACAGTTTGGGTTACAGACAGAGCGCTGCTGCTTCCATTTTTTTTAGAAAAGGAGGAATACCCCGGCCTCTGCATCTAAAAGATGCATACGGCCAATTTATTAATTATTAACACAAGATATACAAAGTCGTACAACAGTAAGACCAAAACCACCATCTTCACAACCTCTGTCGCTACTCCTATCTAACTGATGAAGGGGCGCTGATGGTCTGGGCCTAATACCAAACAGATCTCGCAGCCAAACCTAACATCTAAGACCTGAGGTCTCAAACAGGACGCCTGCCGGGTATGGGCACCCACCAGTCCGGCGTGCTCAACAGCCAGTCATTCTCGTGCTCTGCTGCTGCCGGTCGCTCTGTTTTCTTCCTCTGCTGCCTGCCTGAGTGCCTAACGGAATCGATCGAGTACCTCCATGGATCAAGGTTTGACACAATCAACGAGAAAACTGAATGTTTGTAATCAAGTTTGTTGCAGTTTGATTATAGCTAGTACAAAGTTTTTTTCTTTCTAGGGTATAGCTAGTGCAAAATTGAGGGTGCATAGGTACAGAGGAAGATGCAGGGTCAGGTCAGGAGTTCAGGGTGCACGCATGGGGTGCAGTACAATAGTGTACAGAAGCTGTACGTACGTGTTCGACGGTCCCAGGCGAGACGCAGAGAGTGGACGTACAGGGCTTAGGTATCGACAAAATGCTACTGAACCAATTCTTGGACATGTCGAGTTGTGCTACTCGGAGATGCTCAACATCAATCCCAGGCATTTCCCATGCGATTTGTATTGGCCTTGCAAAAATTGTTCCCATGCAGATCTTAGCCAACACATACAGTAGTGGCCTCGCCCACTACTGAACTGTGAGCAGATGAGGTTTCAGACCAATTGTTCTTGAAAAGGGTTTCAGACTAATTTCTGAGTTGCAGTTGCAGGCTGCTCTAGAATTCAGGAGGGACTTGCCGTGAATTTTACGGCCTTTCAAAGATGTTGCTATGCAATTTTCATGGCCAACATAGCTCAACTATTGGACTTGCCGTGAACAGACGATTTTTCAGACCAAATTTAGAGTTTCGGTCCGCTTTAGAATTCTAGCACGATGATTTGATGTTATATACATGGTTCATGCTTGCACAGTCCTGGACGGTTGCAGGACCAAATATTAAGCTTGTATGGTTACATGAGACGAGCTCTTGCTTTTAGGATTCAGGAATACAGGGAAGAGGAAAGAAAAAAGTGGCACTTCCCAAGAATGAAAATGTAAGATGATTGATTTATTAAACACAGCCTACAAAATTAATTGAGAGTGAGTGAACCTTGTGAACATACAAGGATGAGTCAGCAGGTCGTCTTCAAACAAGTACGTACGTAAAAGGGAAGTCAATTGTGTGACTCATACCAGTGACTGTTGTTAACTTGTGCTTCCACACAGTTTGGGTTACAGACAGAGCGCTGCTGCTTCCATTTTTTTTAGAAAAGGAGGAATACCCCGGCCTCTGCATCTAAAAGATGCATACGGCCAATTTATTAATTATTAACACAAGATATACAAAGTCGTACAACAGTAAGACCAAAACCACCATCTTCACAACCTCTGTCGCTACTCCTATCTAACTGATGAAGGGGCGCTGATGGTCTGGGCCTAATACCAAACAGATCTCGCAGCCAAACCTAACATCTAAGACCTGAGGTCCCAACCAGGACACCTGCCGAGTATGGGCACCCACCAGTCCGGCGTGCTCCTCAACCAGGACGCCTGCCGGGTATGAGGCCGCCACAGCCACCTGCCACATATCCATCTTTAAAGTTGTACTGTTGCACCGGCCTTGCCCGGTCTCGCTGCCGCCGACGCCACCACGACGCCAGACAGCGTCGACCTCCTGCGCGTGTCCGTCAACACACATCTGACGCCAAGCCTCCGCTGCTCCATGCCGCCAAGAGCCGCCACCAAGAATATGTAGAAAGAAACACCGCTCCACCGAAAAGGAGGCAGCACACCCCCACCCGTCACCTGCAGACCCTTCCATCCGATCCCAATGTCCTTGGCGTCGCCTCCAGGAAGGTTACGGTGCACAGGGCGCCGCCGACGCCCAATCCGCATCGGATCTTGGGCTTTCACCCGGACATGGGTCGGAGTGGAGAGATGGTGCTCTCAGCAGCGCCCCCAAGGAGGAAAGCGGCGCCAAAAAGCAGCGTCGCCGCTGCCGGCCAGCCAAGGCGGCCAAGGTTTCCC